>NW_027368060.1:0-52592 GCF_046119375.1 Phyllobates terribilis
CGCCCAGATATCATGCGACCGCATTGTGAAAAATGTCACCCCTCGTAAAACATCGGATGGAGTTGGGTAGGGCTGAACCGATTGTCTTCCAAAAATTGCTTGACCCAAGGAAGAAGTGGAAGGTGAAAGAAGGCTTCCATTGCTTGTTTGCTCATCGTGAACCAAACTTCGTAACGGTGCGCCATTTTTACATCCTTCTGAGGAAGCGCTAGGATGGTACATTCAGGGAAAGGATATGAACTCACTATTTTTTGAAGTTTGGCTAAAGTAAGAATTGAGCATTCCCCAGGAAATTCATTTCACAACTCTTTTGGCCTAAATCCAGAAATACACCCGATATAGATCTGCACCGGGGGGGGGGGGCACTCGTCTTTATAACCATCCGTGATTTCGATCAAAGGGTTCTCAACATTTGAAGTACCCGACCTAAGGGCCACAAGCACATGTGATCCTTGCGTGAAGAGCTTTCGCAAGGGTGTGGCATCGCGATTCATGTTCAACGACGAAGCGCCATACTATGATTTTGAACGCGAAGTGTCAGAAATTCTAGAACCTAAACAAATCATTAGTTAGTTCCCATGGACTTGATAAACATTAAACTTTCTCACAAAAAGTTTACGAAAGGACAGTATAAGCAAAATCTTCGCGAAAAAACATTTATCAGTCCTGGGAAAGCACTACAAAGTTTGTTGGCAAAAAGGTGGGAAGGTTAAAGGTGAAGGGTAAAAAAGGAAATTCCCAGGGTCTAACACCTCGGGATAAGAGCGAGAATTTGAAATGATTGAAGCGATTGAAATCATGATTTGACACGTAAGAAAGTAGGAGGTAACAAAACAGCGGGGAAGAATAAAAACGACGGTGGAGGTTGGGACGCGAAACGCCCTAAACACCCCAAAAACATTTGAAGCACCAGGAAATCCTAGCATTTCTGGTGTCTCCCCTGCCCATCAGTCTCCTTTCCCCTTTCACCGAAATAATTAGAGCATAGAACAAGTAAATGCAGCGAGAGTAAAAGACCATAGTTTTGCACAGAAACACTAACCTGACTTCGCCGCCGGAGATAGTAGAGGAGAAATTTGGGGTTGAGTGAAGAACCCTCTATGTAAAGCACGAGCCAGCGCAACGAAAGGAGAGTCACCGGAAAAGTAAAAGTCATCGGAGAAGGAGAGAATTGAGAGCTTTTGTGGGAGAAGGAAAGAGCGAGTGAGAAAGTGAGAAGGCAGATGCTGGTCCACATGTATATATAGGGTAATTATGTTGTCAGAACGATTCAATCAAAAGAGGACAAGTGGCTTTGGTGTGCAACCCTAGAACGTGCATGTATTCTTCTACACGAAAGGTCCAAACGTAAGGGATAAGATTTACGCGTATGCACACGAAAAGCTTATATTGAAAAGGAAGGAAGCCCAGTTCGATTAGGAAAAGGTCCAAGGCCCAAGAGTTGCTCATGCCTATAAATAGGGATTTTGGACAGAGAAAAGGGGTTGGTCACTGTTCACTCTTGCCATTTATAGTAGGTTGAGTGCTCCTTTTCTTGCTTTGCATACACACTCGTTCCTACGCCTCTCTATGTTGCCTTTTCTCCTTTCACGAAGCATTTCCCCTTTTCTTTCCTCACACAATTAACTGTATTTTACACTTCGCATACTTTTCACCTTCACGAATGTGTACTGACTTGAGCGTCGGAGAGTCAAATCCAGAGGCCTCCCTCCTCTGGGTTTGATGCGCAGGTACACGAAGCTCGTTGGACGCGAAGACCTTAATCCACCCTTAATGAAGAGAAGTTCCCCCATCCTTCAAACTCAAGCATTATTATCAGCCTTTCGCGTAAAGTGTTGACTAGACGAAGTTCCTGGACTCTAACAAGTAGTATTGCAATGGAGAGGAGGAAATGTAGGATTGTTTGCATCATGTTGTGTGGAAAAGGTTCGTACCAGATAGATTGGTAATTGCTTAATGAGTTTATACTATGAATTCTACGTGTTGATTTATTTTTAGATGTAAAAATGCGTTCATGTGAACCTTTTAACGTCCTTAAATTATCTACTTCAGTGCTTCTTTCAATATAGAAAGATATGTTCTAACCTAAAGTCACTGATTTAAGATTAAATAATTAAATTTTATTTATTTAAAATATGAAGTATACGATTTAGTGTCTTATTTATTTATTTTTATAAATTAATGTATACGATTTAAAATATTTAAAATATGAAGCATATGATTTAGTGTCTTACTTTATTTATTTAAAAATACGTTCATCTTAACCTTTTAACGTCCTTAAATATGAAGTATATGATATAGAAAAATAAAATAATTTAATAAATTAATTATATAGAAATAAATATAATAAAATCTAAAAAAGTTGATAAAATAATAATTGATTATATTTAAGAAAATATCTTAAAACAACATCTATTTATATTTATAAAAGAGTAACTAATTTTGTTGTCATGAAAGAGACAAACTCACTTCAATTATTGTCGGTACTCGTGAGACGTGCACTCGGGGTCAGTCAATTCTTATATCTACGTACATTTGCGTGAAAAATGAACAAATTAAATGCTAACTTAGTACACGAAGTCGGTTTGCGATATTTAGGGCAACGAAAAGCTAGGTCATTGAGGAGATAGCTTTTCATAATTTTATATTGAACAAAACTGCAACTATTGTCAATTTACTTCCTATATTTGGTGACTCCTGCCTGAATAAAGTTTGAGAAATATTATGTTATATATACGTGAATTCACACATCTTTCTTGATTTTGACAACCTCGTGATTAGGGTTAACTATTCGAGATTCTCATTTCACTTAGCATATGGGTATAAATTAACCATTTATCCCTAGGTTAAGTAGACCCGCATACACAGGAAAACACACGTGTAAACACTCACCTGCTTGTTCAAGCTCTAGGATAAGAGCCTGATTGTTGGCTAGGCAGTTCGAATTAGGCGGTTCGAATTAGACTGGGAGGTATTATTGTTGTTTCACATTAGAATTTAGATGCTTGTAGTGTAATAAGCAGGAGATCTGAATTATTATTGTGTAATAGAAGTTGATTCGAAATCCTACTAGGAAAACCTAGAGGTAGATGTTTTACTTCAAGTAGTTAGTTGGCTATTGAAGTTTTCCTCTCTAAATATCGTGTTTGTGTTTACGTACCGCTTTAATTGTTTCCAGTTAAGTGTTCAGTTTTAAGCATGTTAAACTTCATATCTTTTATTCCGCTTCCGAAAGCACATCTTTGCTGGTTATTGTCCTGAGATACTTGATTCAACAAATTTAACTTTACTCACATATATAAACAACTTTTGAAGTTTTTTTTTGTCATTATAATGACTTCAATATTTCAAACACTTAATATAATTAACTAATTTAAACAGATAATAATAGATGTGACTACAATTAAATTAAATTAGGCTCAATGAAAAAACAAATTTACTATCTTTCAGTTTCATTACATAAATGAACACATTTAATTTGTTTTATGCTACCTTTATAGTGTTAAAAATCGGCACTGATTTATAAATCTGACAGGATTGGGCATATTTCAGCCCCATCTCGAATTCATGCTTTTGGAAAAGGACCGTGGTTACTTTATACATAGGCCGATTTGCATGCATGTACAAAAACCTATTGAATACTTGCACAAGTATATATCATGTGTGTTGATATTGCAATATCTAATTTATAGGAGTTTTAAAGTAATTTTTTAATTTATCTTCTCTTTTTATGAAATCATTTAAATTCATCTTTTATATTTATTATATACACATTTTTTTATTATTTTTATGCAAAAAAGAAAAATTAAAAATAGGATGACATGAGATAGATTACAATTTAGATTTGAATTTAACCTAATTTAAGTTTTACAGCCTTAATAATGAAAACCTAATTAAGATTAGAAACTTATTAAACCCTACTTCTATTTACTGTTTTAAGATTTAACCACCCAATTCAATTTCTTCTTCGATTCAATTGTTCGTGTGTTTAAACAAAGCTGAATCTTCCAGGTATTCGTCTTCCTCCACTCTGTTCTTCGTCTTCGTCCAACCTTGCGTCTTTGTTTAGTTCTTCGTCTTTTCCACCCCTACGTCTTTGTCCAGTTAGTGGTTCTTCGTCCAGGTTAGTTGGTCATTTTTCGATCCTCCACTCATCTCGTTCTTTATTTTCTCCGTTAAATTACGTTTAATTGTGGTAAGATCTTGAATAGCGACATCCCTAACATATGTTTGTTCATTGTTGTGGTTTTGTCCATTGAAACCCCAAGGTGTGTTATTGCGGAAAAGAGGCAGGAGCAATGCCTAGAACTCGATTGATGGATGAAAAGGAGGTGAAAGCTGCAAAGAAGGAGGAAAAGTTGCGAAGAAGGAAGCAAAGAAGATAGCTAGGGTTGACGACACCGACGACGAGCCATGGAGAAAGACGACAACAGTGACGTCCGATGTAAGTTCCAATTCTGTCCAAAAGAAGAGGAAGAAGGAAGGGAATAGAAAAAAGCCATTTATGTTCAAGGACAAGGTATGTTAAGCTTTTGCATGCTGAATTTTAGTTCACCTGTCAACCTTGTGTGTTGTCTTAAGAAAATTCCACGTTATATTCGTAATGTAGATAAAGTATTCGTTTTACAAAGGTGACCCATTGTATGCTAGAATCAACATAAATTGTTGGCTGTCATACTTAACTGATATTGAGAACAAGCTGACCAGGGAGGATTGACGTTTGATGACTACCAGCCCTTTTGGAAACATAATAAAAATTGCTAGGCATGTTGCATTTTCATCACAGACTATCCGTTCATTTCTGTTTTAAGCAACTTCAAACCAAGAAGAAATGAGAAACATCATATGAAATTGGTGGAAAGGAGATAAGGTTTTCGATGAGGGACTTTTCTATGATAACTGGGTTGAACTATGGGCTGATCCCACTGCAGACACAAAGAAATTATAGCAAAAGAAAGACATTCAATATATGGAGAAGTTTTTGGTGAACTAAGTGGACCTAGGACATTATTTCAAGACCTGTACGATGGTTCAAAGAGTATGGTAAACTTGAAAACTACAAATTGAAGTTGGGTTTACTTTTGATTGTGGAAGGTATTTTTCTGGGAGGATACAAGAACAAATTGGTGAATGTTGGTCATGTAAGGCTTTTGGAAGACATGGAAAAGTTTTGGAGTTACCCTTGGGACAAAGTTGCTTACAAGGAATTACACAGGTCTTTGATTAAATCTCTTCAAAGGAGAATGTGGACAATATTCTGATGCGAAAAGAATCACATACACAATTCAAGGAATGCCAGTTATATTCCAGGTATGCAATTTTTATTTTGTAAGATTTTGAATTTATGGTGGAGGGATATGAATTTTCTATGTTATTTCATATTGTGTTGCACAATATGGATATGAGAGTTTGCCAGAGCTATTGGCTTATAGTCGCTCTAGGATTAGTGAGACTTTAATTCCAAGAGGCCTTAGGTAGAAGGCAAATTAATGTCCAAAACATGAGGATTTGATGTTGGCACTAGAAAGTCCAGAACTTGTGGTGCAACCTATTCTAATTCCTGATGTACCTGAGATGAAGATGATGGTAGGCTAAAAATTCAAAGCGAAGGACAACTTCTTTGATACCATAGTATCTACTGCCACAGCTGGTAAGATAAAGGAAACATAATCTGGTACTGGAAGGTGTAAGAGGAAAGAAGTTGGGAGAGGAAAAGATGAAGGAGGAGATCACCATGAGGATGCAAAAATGGCAAGGATTAAATGTTACTTTAATTTAGAAATCTTGGAGAAAAACCTATGTGATAGGATTGAGAGGGTTGAGAGAAAAATAAACGATTCTACACAGATCTCCCAGACTAGCGTAGGAGGAAGAACAAAGCAGAGAAGAAGTTAAAGAGTTTATCCAGTTTGTCATAGATCATCCAGCTTGTATGAGTGGAGTGCAGATTAAATGCCCTTGTTCTAAGTATGCTTGTAGAAATAAAAGCTACCGCAATACCGATGATGTAGAATTACATATTTACCAAGTATGGATGTGTCATGGCGAGGGTACCGTGTTGAATCCCGGAGCACAACAACATGTTGTACCGGAGAATGATGTCGAGGGGGTTGAGTTTGCAACCGGTCATAGAATGATACATGATGGTGCAGGTCCAGAAGTAGTTTTCTAGGAAGATGAGCCCCCGAATGTAGAATTCACAGAAATTTTTCGATATGATGAGAGCGGCCGAACAAGAAATATGGTCTGTAACAACAAACACTCCCCGTTTTCCGCATCAGCTAAAATGATGGATATCAAGTGTCATCATCAGAGTTCAATAAGCTTAATGGACGTCATGTGCGAGTTCATACAAGAGCTGCTCCCAGAGGAAAACAAGATGCCAACAAATTTTGCTAACATAAAGAAGTCGGTTAAGGGTTTGGGGTTGCCGGTTGAGGTCATTGGCTGTTATCGCCGAAACTGTATGCTTTATTGGGGGAAGGAAGATGTAGATAGAACGGAATGCAATGTCTGTGATCAACCGTGGTGGAAACCTGTGACGTAAGGCAAATCAAAAAGAAGAAAGGCTAGAGTTCCGCATCGGAAAATGTTTTATTTTCCAATAACTCCAAGGATACAAAGATTGTATGCTTCCAAAGCAACAACCCATCATATAAAGTGGAACGCTGACCATCAGATGGTCGGTGACAAGATGTGTCACCCGTCCGATTCTCTGGCATGAAAACGTTTTAGTGAGCTGCATTCCGATTTTGCTGATGAAGTCAGAAATATCAGATTAGGCTTATGTTCCGATTGGGTTTCCACCATTCAGAAACTTCGGGCAGTAATATTCATCATGTCCGGCCATCTTAACACCCTACGATCTCCCCCTAGGAATGTGCATGAAGGATGAGTTATGTTTTTAATAGCCCGGGTCCTAGAAATCCAAAGTAGCAAATGGAAATATTTCTACAACCGTTGATTGCAGAGTTAAACCAGCTGTGAGAGTGTGGGGTCACAACATACGATGTTCATAAACGATATAATTTCTAGCTGAAAGCGGCTCTTATGTGGACAATTAATGATTTCCCCGCATATTCATGTTGTGTGGATGGAGCACTGCGGGTAGACAAGTTTGCCCTTATTGCATGGAAGAGACAGATGCATTCACGCTGCTCAACAGTGATAAACAGTCATGGTTTGATTGCTCTCAAATGTTTTTGTATCCGTGTCATTCGTTTCGCAAAAATGTCACTGATTTCGTAAGGGAAGAGAAGAGTGCAAAAGGCTTATGGGGGTGAGAACTGGAGATGAAATGTTAGCTGAGCTGTATCGTTTGGGGTTTAAGAATTCATATGAACTTGCGTCGGAAAATCATAATGCTTTACTGTCCAAAAAACATGGATGGAATAAAAAAAGCATCTTCTAGGATTTCCCTTACTAGAGTACGAATGTCATTCGGCATAATTTAGATGTCATGCATATTGAGAAGAACGTGTTCGATAATGTTTTCAATACCGTGATCAATGTCCCCGGGAAAACAAAAGACAATGAAAAATCCAGGGAAGAATAGAAAGACATTAGTGATCGGCCTGAGCAAGCTAAAGATAGGGGGACTGGGAAATTTCCGAAGGCCAAGTATGCATTGGATAGGGATTCAAAAAGAGTCTAGCTTGAGTGGATACAGAAAATAAAGTTTTCAGACGGGTATGCGTCCAACTTTTCTAGATGTGTCTATCCGAAAAATCTGAAAATGCATGGGATGGAAAGTTATGATTGCCATGTTTTATGCAACGACTTCTACCAGTCGCACTTCAGGAGCTTTTACCCAAAGATGTGTGGGAGCCATTAACGGAGCTGAGTATCTTCTTCAAGGAGTTAACTTCCACCTCAATGATAGAAGAAGACATGCATCGTCTGGATCTTGAAATCCCAAAAATAATTTGCAAGCTGGAACGTATTGTCCCGCCCCAGTTTTTTCGACTCTATGGAGCATCTCCCCCCTGCATCTTCCTTACGAGGCGATGATGGCAGGACCAGTTCAATTTCGATGGATGTATCTATTTCAAAGGTATTGATCCTACAATTTATGTTTCTCCACCCATTCATTTATCTATTTATAACTAATAGATTCCAAAAAACAGATATTTGAGGAAGTTGAAGAAAAAGGTCAACAATAAAGGTAGGGTGGAAGGAACCATTAGCACCGAATATTTGCCAGAAGAAATCGCAAAATTTGTATTATTTTTATTTCACTAAAGGTGATCCACGGCTACCCGAGCGGTTGAGAAGAAATGAACTTGTGATATGGACGTCGATGATAATGTCGACCAACAGCCAATTTTCAAACAGAAGGGAAGGCCGTTGCATGGTAGCACCCGGATATATCTTAATGATAATGAGATTATTGTTGTTAGGACCTATGTTCTTCTGAAATGTCCTGAAATTGAATCCTATAGAAAGTAAGGGTTACTTTGTTATAAAGTGCTATCACATATCTACTCTACAACTGTGATCTAATTTGGGTGTTTTCCTTTTAAAGTGTTTTCGTGGCCGAGTTGCGCGAAAGGAACCATGGTATAAGCAAGACAAATATTGAAAGGAAGATTGAGATTGATTTCGCCTCTTGGTTCGAATCTCATGTACGTACTTGTGAGATCGTTATTCTAATTCTTGTAAAGTGTTGGAACTCTTACAACTGTCTACTGGAACTACATGTCAAAGATCCAACTATTTGTACCAATCCCTTCATTCTGAGCCTTACAAAGGGACCGTGTAAAATGGTCAACACATATAAAGGGTACTATGTGAACGGCTTCAAGTTCCTAACTCAAGAATATGAGCAAGACAAGCTTACAATGAATAGTGGTGTTTGCGTAAGGGGAACACAATACGTCGAGGGTGAAAATGACTTTTATGGGGTGTTGACTAACATAATTGAGTTAGAGTATCAAGCCCTACCAATGAAGAAGACCGTCATATTCAAATGTGAGTGGTTTGACCCCATGGATAGTGGCACATACACTAACACTTGATACAACTTGGTGGAAGTTAATCGTAGACGGAGATACAATAAGTATGAACCGTTCATCTTGGCACAACATGCCGACCAAGTTTAGTACTTGCCATATCCAAGCAAAAGACCGGATAAAGTAAATTGGTGGGAAATATGCAAGATTAAGGCAAGCTCAGAGCTTGACATGCCAGAGACAGTCGTTCCGACCTTCCAAGACGACATTGAAGAAAATCCCTTTATCGTCGAAACAGATGAAGATCCCACAAACTTGGTTGATCAGATTGAAGAAGTTGACGAAGAAACGTTGCACATTCCTCCCGTCAAAGAACCAGAAATTGTCTTTTCATCATACAACGACGAGGAAGGGGAAGGGGAGAGGAAGAGGAAGAGGCAGAGGAAGACGAACTTGGCTGAAGTAGATGTGTTATGTATAGGTTGTTCATTATATATAGATTATTTATTAATGTTCTGTAGTTAATTAGATGTAGTTCACTTTCAACATCATAATATATTAAGTTATTAATTATGGTTGGATCTATCCATTTTAATATATATGGTTGAAGAAATGTGAGGACAAGGAGGCGGCGGTGACCCCACACGAGCCGGTTGTGGGCCTGACCGTGGTCGAGGCCGAGCCCAATGACGGGCTAAAACGTCATCCTTGGGAGTCGTTCCTGAGACTGGGCCGGCTCAGGCAGACCATGGATCTACTACTTCACGGGCACCGTTGTATGCCGGTGGAAGAGTATTTGTCTTTCCAGACCCCAACGGGTCGATGCTCCTTGAGTCCGGACCAGTCTCCCATTGTATGCGGGACATCTTCCGGAAATGTTTTTTCAGGTCCGGTAGCGCATGGTGGTTTCTGTCGCCTGAGGAGATCGACTTCTACTAGAAGGAATTCAAGGTAATTATTTATCCATTTTTAGCTTCACGATTACGATAATGGTCCTTCCCACCTAGCCCTGTATCTTTTCACCTTCGGTCTTCCAGGAGGTCTTTAACATTTGGTGTTAAGAATGCAACTTGAGAAACATCTCTAGGAACAAACGACTGACCTACATGGGGGATGATGTGGACTATTTCCTTTTATACATCCCTCAGGTAAGCGTTGCTATCATACTCACTAACCATAGTGTTTATGTTGACTCCCCTATACTTGGTCAATGCTACGTCATGAGCATATGGAATTCTGTCTCTTTGGAAGACTCGCCATTGGCATGTTTTATCTTGAAGGTTTACTTCATGCTTGTTAATTCCATCAGTTATCGATGCTTCACAACCGCTCAGCCTTTGTACACTCATTGATAGATAACATGTGTATCGATCTTTCAATTCAGCACTAACTGTTCTTGTGTTCTAATCACACCAAGTCGAAGCGGACTCACGTCTCTCACAAAACCAATTCCTATAAGTCTCAAGAATTGATTGAAAAAGAGACAAGATTGACCACTCACGCTCCTCTTTGAACACATTGTTTATGCATTCAGAGTTATTTGTTGTCATGATGGTGTACATGTCAACTTGGAAATATGCTATGGCCCATTGATGAAGTGGGACTTTTAGGGCCTGCCTAGCAGCTCTGAGACAAGATCTTTTTAGACGCTCAAGCTGAAAATTAAATTCATCAACAATGTATGCCTTCGCACCATTAAACCACTGATCTTTCAGTCCAACATAAGTACTTACTGCCTTGAAGTTTTGATACATTTGGAAAATGCAATATATGTGGTTGGCGAGAGGGTATACCTTCTTGATAGCTACTTTAATGCCCAAGTGCCGATCATAAACAAACACCAACTCGGAGCTATTAGACATGACACTATTCTTCAGCTCATTAGAGAAGTAGGACAATGAGTTCGTCGACTCGATGCCTACAACTGTGAATGCAATAGGGTAAATCTGAGAGTTCCCATCATGGGGTGTTGCAATTAGAAGGTTCCCCGGGTATTTTCTAGATAAGTGGGCCCCATCTACGCTTATAACCTGGTGTCAGGGTAAATACATTAGTGTGAATCATTGAAGTTATCAGTTACAACAAATTATAACACATCCCATCACCATGAATAATACATCCTAAACAAAGCAAACCTCGTTTACCTTTCTGAGCTGAGGCACATCCCTAATGAAACAACTCAACGACCAAAAGCAATACTTGAAAGAATTATCAGGATACGTTATGAAAGATGTGTGTGCGTCTGGATTGACCTGTTTCAACATGTGCATCCAAGAGTGAATCAAAAAGTAGTTGTCCTCGGGACTACCTCGAACAGTAATCTCGGCCAACACTCTTGATCTATTTGCCTTTTGGTGGCTTGCATGCACTCCCATTTCGTTCATTACAGCCATTATCTCCTCTGCCCTTGGACCTTGCTTCCGACCCTTGAATCTAACAAGAACAAGAAAAAGATTTGCCAACATTTCCCCACATAATCACAAGAAGCGGTAATCCTGTCATTTGACTAATATATACAAGTCAACTACTGCTCGCGAAATCACTTTTACAGATACATGCATGTTGTGATTGTGCTCATACAACAACCCACGCGAGTGTTTACCAATGAACCTTTCCCCGTAGTACTAGCTCTCACAGAAGCACGTAATCCACATGAGCAATTCTGGTTTTTACACTCCACAACAAGTCGAATGGGATCAGATCTCTTCTCACGCATCTTAAAATGATTTTCCAACGCGTACAGGGGTCAATTCAAGTTGGAGAGCCTTTTTTGAATCATACTTTTTCCCTCTCCAAATAGGACATGACGAATTTCCCTCATCACCATTGATTTTAACATCATTGACCTTCTCTAGGTGCTCGGGTGCTATTGGATTGTAATACCTAACTTCCTCGGCCTCATCTAATGAACCATCATCTTCGTTTTCATACAAATCAATTAGGATGAAAGTCAGAATAAAGCATGTCATCGTCTCCTCCATCACTAATGTTGACTAAGTCACATCCTTTGTTCTTCGTTGCAGATATGGTAACATCATCATTGTCATTGTATGAATTACCTTCCTCATCACTGCTTATTTCAACGACATTAGTTGTTTTCGCTTTCTTACAAAACCAACTTCTCATATCTTGCCGAGGACCACTAACTAGAATCCTGCCACCCTACATACCGCATCCTACGGTATCTCCTAGTTTATCATCATCTAACATTTCAATATAATTTTCATCTGACCTTATATTTTTCCTAGTGAATGGTTCACAGTTGGGATCGTATGATAATAATGATTGTGATGAGTTTGCAGGAGCGCTCAAAGGCACATTGATCATCTCTTCATCGTGTTCAAAGCAAGAAGTTTTTTCGGTTATTGGGGCATATAACAGTATTGGGAAAACATGGTTCTTACATCTAGTTAAATTCAAGAACACAAAAACATCTAAATCTTCCTTATCAGATATATAATATGGCGGTAAAATTGGATTATCAGGAGACAAATAACCCAGCTTCAACTCAAACCTAGATAGATTGACATTGTTTTTATCCACAACCTTTTGTATTAGCGAATCTAGAGAAATAGAATCGCTTATGAGAAAAGAATTTGAATTTGTGGAAGCATCATTTGCATGAGGTTTGTACAGCCACCTCTCTTTTACCATCACCAATTCACCCCTATTAATAACAGCAATCATGTAAAGCTTGCTTTTCTAGTGTTGCTGAGACATGACAAATACAAAAATCTTTCAATATGTTTACCAATTGACACACACAATTGGAACTAAAACAGAGTACGTCTACAGAGAATAAATACTCACCCATAATATCAGCTTTGGATTTATTCCAAGCTGGTGGAGGGTTAAATAGAAGCAGGAAGAATATTGGCAAACAAAGCTGTTAAGATGGCAGGATAAGAGCAACAGGGAAAACCCAACAAATTTTGCCTTTTATGGAATATAGTGGTGTCGGAATACAACCTTGCAAAAAAGAAATGGATGAAAGAGGCTGTAGTTTTTTTGGGGGAAAATATAATACTACAGTAAGCAACCTTGGTAGTTTTGGCGGGAAAATAACATGGAAGATTTACACCATTAGATTAAGTAGCCTGATTAGATTAATGAAGTTTAGTTAAACAACAAACTAGTACTACAAATATTATAAACAATTACTATAAATACACTAAACAAACTATAACCAAGTACATTTTCCTTTTTACAGTAATGAGGTTTAATTAGACAACAAGTTAGCTTCCATCAAGTACAGTTTGATTTGACTAATCTTTTAATGAATTTTGTTTTATTTTTGATTTTCTTTTATAATCCGAAAAATCAATTTTTCCCTTTTTAAAATTTAGGAAAAGATAAAAGAAAATATTTTGAGGGATATAATGGTCCACAAATGATATTGTTGCAATTTTTTTTGAAAATGCTAGACTTGTGCAATATACATTTCCCTTTTTGTTTAGTTAGTATTTGTCCCTCTTATAGAAAGTGTAAGAAAATAGTGTCTTTTACACATATAGGATAAAGTGAAATTGGAGGGAGAATAAAAAAAATGAACAAGGGAAAGCTAGAAGAAGAGGAGGGGAAATCAAGAAATGAGGGGGAAAATCAAGGGAGGTGAGAAATGGAAAAATTTAGGGAGGAATATTTGATATGCTATCTTAATAATAAACTTATTTGACATATAATTTAAGTTGATTAATGTCTACTTAGTTTAAAATCATAAATATTAAAATCATTAATTTAGTTTAAAATCACAAATATTATAATCGTTAACTTAGTTTAAAATCATAAATATTAAAATCGTTATTCGAATTATAATTTAGGTTGATTAATGTCTACCACCCTACCTATTTCTCCGTTAAAAAAATGTTAGCTTACATATTTTGATCATTTATTTTATTTTTTGGTTACATAAAATACTTATAAATATTGTAGGATTGAGTTTTTTTGGTAAACTTGAATGTATAAGAGTTGAAAACAAAGTAAACACAAGTAAGCTAGTCTAATCTAAAAGATTAACTCTAATAGCTATATAAGCTAAAGAGCTAGTAGTGCGGAATTGGAGATTAGCTATAATTTAAGCTTCGTAAAAAGATTTAAAAAGCTTGGCTCATGCAAAGATTTTTTCAAGGTGAGAACCCTAAGCTTCTAATAAGCTCGGGATAAAACTCACCACTAAACTTGTATTAAATCAAGAGCAATTACACACTTAATCTACTCCTAGCTCAAAGTAACCCTCTCTTACAACACAAGTTGCATTCAACTCATACAAGTAATTTCTCTTAGTCAATCCCCTAAGTGGTATAGACAGTAGCTCTCTTCACAACAACGTTCCTAGCTAGGTTGATGCCTTTGCCGAGTCTGAAACTTTGCTCTTCTCTAGCATGTGAAGCTCGTGCTCGTTTTAAACTTGTTCCTAACATCACTCCTATGCACTACTTATATAGCAATTCTAAGTTACTACACTAAAGCTAGAAATTCTATATCTTGCGGCATTGAAGACAACCACCTCAACAATCCATGTGATCATATTCTCTACGGAGATGCATCAACGACCTCTATCGCTTTTTGCTTCTTCGCTTGATCTTCTCATCTCATCTACGTTGGCAATCCTCACCTTCATTGCTTCTCTGATTTGTCCAGCTTGGCGATTCCCATACATGCACTATCTAAAAGTAGAAATCCTACCAAACTCCCTGTTTTTTCCATTTCCTTTCAGTTGTAGCTTCAACGGCCTTCCCTTCACTTGACCAAATCTTATATGTGCTTGTTGTTAGTTGAGCTTTGATCATCTTGTTAAAGCTCAATCTATTTCTCTTTGTTTTGATGATAACAAACTAATATGTTTAATCTCTTAGTGTTTTTAAGCCTTCCAGGTCATTGCCATATTTGTAAGGATGCGCTTAAGTCACTTAGAGATGCGCTTGACTGGTCATAGTCGCGCTTAACACCAAGCGGAGAAAGTAAGTTTCGCAAACGGTGTTTAATAAATCCATTCAAGACCAAGAAGTAAGAGTGATCGAGCTTCGAGGGCGTAGAGACGCGCTTGAATGAAGTTGAAGAAAGTTGTCCACGAGGTTCCACTGAAGCTTAGGGTGTGCCAGAGCGTAGGAGAACAAATCTGCACGCTACGAAGGCTGGTAAAGCGGGAGAGTGCAAGTTGCGTGCACAGGAAGGTGCGAGAAGAACTTTACACTCTTTGAGACGCCACTTCAGGGATCGCCAGCGTGGCAAGAGTTTGTTAGAGCTTGAAGCACACGGATTGCTTATGTGGCGTGGATCAACACATGAAGAACAAAACCAAATCATTCCAAGCCGTTGATTAATTCTGGTGAAGCGATCAAGGCACACGGATTGATGAGGTGGCATTGTGTTTGCCTTTGTTTGTTACACGGTTGAGTTATAGGTTTAGCTTCAGACTTGTGTATAAATAGAGTACTATTTCATTCACTCTAAGTATTGCAAACATAGGGAATATAGGAAGCTAGAGAGAGCTTAAGAGATATGTCGTTTGTAATCAGAGAGTGTTGAGAGTGCCTTTGTTCTTCAGAGCTGAACTGAGAGTATTGTAGAGAGAGTGCTTACGAGTGAGCTTCTCGTGTTGAAGCAAGAGATTGTAATCACTTCTTAATCAATACAAGTGTAGTGGTGAGTTTTATCCCGAGTCAAGTAGTGACTTAGGGTTCTCACCGTTTGGAAATTCTTGTGTGTGCAAATATTGATGCGCTTTAACAACTTAAAGCGCGCTTTATTGTCTGTCTAACCTCTTCCGCACTTAAGGACTTAAGTAAATTCATTACTAATAGTTCAACATAGGTTAAGCGCAAGCCAAGTATTCAAAGCGCAATTGAATCCTTGTTAAGCGCAACTAAGGCTTAATGAACCTTAGTGACAGAGAACAATAGCTGATCAAAACACGTGTTTTCTACTTTGGTAACGTGTTAAAACCAACAATTGGTATCAGAGCACCAGGTTAGCTATTAGCACTAATCCTTTTACAGGTTCAAAAGGATTCTCAAGTCTAGAACAATGGCCAGCTTCAACCTCGGTATTTCTCTCGCCAAGCCCCATGTCCTTGTTGAAGGCGAACTTGAATGGTGGCTCACTATGACGAAGAAGTACATCCAGCAAACGGACTATCAATGCTGGAAGATCATTGAAAAAGGTGATGAGAAGATCTCCGAGACGGATAACTCAAAATGGGAAGCAAAAGAGTACCAACTCATGGAGAAGAATGCTAAAGCGCGACAGCTCATTCTTAATGCTCTTTCAAGGAAAGATATAGACAAGGTAATGTCCCTTCCCACTGCTCAAGCTATGTGGAAAGCTATTATAAACATGCACTCTGGCAGTGATGATATGAAGGACAACCGTATCTTTGAGCTTAATCGCGAGTTTTGCTCCATTCGAATGGGGGAAAATGAGCTCGTCTCTGATTATCATTCTCGGTGTCAAATCCTATATGACAAGATGCTTTCTGCTGGAATGGAGAAGAAAGCTTGGGAGTATTCTATGGCGTTCATTAATGGAGTGAACTCAAAGTATACAACCCTCAAGCAAATTCTTCTTCAGTCCAAGGAAACCCGAGAATTGCCTATCTCTGTTCTTGCAGGTAAATTTAAACTGCAGGAAATCAAGAACAACGAGGAAAAGCACTCAAACCAAGAAACAAGAGGGATAGCGCTCAAGCTTTCACGTGTACTCAAAAATCTTGAAGATGATGAAGAAGGAGAAGACGACGATGATAAGGACGTCGCTATGATGACTAAGGTTGTGAAGAAGTTCTTCAAGAAACAGGGTGGTTTCAATCAGCGCGATCCTACCTCCAAGCAGTGCACCTTCAAGGAGTTCACCTGTTTCAACTGCAACGAGAAGGGACACCTTGCTAAAGCATGTCCTCATCTAAAGGTGAATCCAAGCGCAAGCTCCACCGAAAAACAACCCCTTCCTAAACAAGCTTTTGTTTCACTCTGGGGTGAATCTGATGGAGATTCGGATGATGGAGCGCAAGCTGGTGTCTGCTTGATGGCTGGTAGTAGATCAGACTCAGACTCTAGCTCTGACGTTGAGGTAACGGATCTTAACTATGAAATCTTACCCAAGCGCAACCTTATCAATCTTTTAAAAGAATTAATGGTTGATCATAAGTCACTAGCTGATGAAGCTAGGGGACTTCTGGATGAACTTAATAGTTCTAAGGAAGAAGTAGTTGAGCTTTCCAAGCGCTTACATGATAACCCCACTCTCTTGACAAAATCCTGTGAGCGTTGTCATGAAAGCGAGTTGGAAAGAATCTCTGACTCAACCAAGGATGTAAAGCTCGATCAGATCATATCAAAGCTTGACATTCTTACTAAGCTAGTAGAAGCAAAGTCTGTCCCTCAAACAAGCTTTGTGAAAGCTAGACCTGGATTGGGTTATGACCCCCAGGAATCTTCCTCTAAATCCAGCTCTCCTCTATCAAGTGATTTCTCTTCTAAAATCAAATCACTTGAACAAGACCTAACTGCCTACAAGAGTGAAAACTCCCATTTGAAGGGCAGAATAAAGGTTCTTGAGAATCAACCTTTAGAAACCAAACAGTGATTTCATGGGGCAAAAGCGCATCATTTGTATAAGAAACAAGCGCATACCCCAACTAAGCCCTATAAGCCAATGGCTAAATCCAAGGGCAAGCGTCAACGTTATCAACGTTCACATGTTGACAACGGTTGCGTTTCAAAGCACAAAGGTGCGCTTTGTAAAGCGCGACCTCATATTGTGCTTGATCTCAATGACCCTAGCTATTATGAGCCTGTTCATAAAAAAAGTGAGTCAATAGCTATGGACAATGTTCCCACGAAGTGTGCGCTTCGTAGGGAACATAGGAATTGATCTTTTTCTTTGCAGAATGAAATGAAGAGTAGAAGATTCATGTTTAGCGATTGTTCGTAACAAGCGATCCACTACGGGTACTCTCATTTCAACATAAGGAAGAAGCACAAGACTTCTTCAGGGCAAAAGGCAAGAAAAGATCACGAGACATATCTTGTACATCATTCAAGGACTTAATATCTCGATGTACACTTTCCATGTGATCATCTGAAGCGCAAGGGCATCAAGCTTATTCATGTATCTTCAGAAGGGTAATTGGCAGATATCTTCACTAAGGCGCTTAATCGTCAGGTATTCTTAAACCTCAGGGTTCAGCTTGGCCTTATTCGACTCCATTAAGCTTCGAGGTAATGGCACTGTAAGTATTCCTCTATTTGACTAGAACTAGCGAGCTTAGTATCAACGTACGAACTATGGTCGCTTGCGCTTGATAGCTTTGAGTCTTCATGCTTTTGATTGATCATTGAAATGAATTAGTATTGAACTTGTCTGACTTGTTTGGCTCGATTTGATATAATCCTAATCCATGCATGCTCTTATTTGCCAAAACGTGACAATGGTGATCGTCTTCTACCCATATTACATGCCTAAGAAATGATCCATTGCATAGGTGTCCCTAGCCTGACTAGATGTAACGCTTCTCTCGTCCTTTATTGAGCTCTACATTAGAGAAGTATTCATTTGGTGACATAAAGCCTCAATTACCATACTACATGTATATGCACATACGTCCACATCAACTTGAGTGATTGAATGCTCTAATGTCCCCTATATGAAATGTGCATCTTCCTATTCATGAATTTCTTTACATTGTAGTTTGAAAATTGAACTGGACATCACACTCTTACGTCTACTCATCTCAATCAGTGTTATGCTTCTTCGGTTTAACAAAGATCCAGCATGTGCTTCAGTGTTACGTCCACTCAGAAGTGGTTCAGCATGCGCTTCAGTATTCAGTGTTAAGGTTGACAAAGCAGTTCAGCAGGTTTGGTCGGCTGTACAAAAAGAATTGGCCAGCTGGTGCAACTGCGCTCAAGAAGACCGTGTTTGGCCCAATATGCCAAAAGGTACGCTCACAGTTGATCTGCTTTACTCTTCTAAACGATTATTCCACCACTTCATCACCATCATCATCACGCCACGCAAGTATGTTCGTGATAAAGACGTCATTATTGCTATATTGCTGCCCAAGAATGAGGAGAAACCCCACTCTAGCTCGCGCTCCGAGTTGAGCCCTCGCGCTCGGGTCTCCTCCAGCTCCGCAGATATGTCTATTCTAGTGGCTTCAATGGAAGCGCATCAGGAGCGGGTCGAAAAGCGTGTTGAAGAAATGGTGGAAATTATGTCTTCAATGCTGAGGCTAGTTCAGGAGAAGTTTAAGGAAGAACGGGGTGGTAACCCATGAGTTGTTGTGATGGTTGCGCTTTTTAAAGCGCATTTGCTGATTCTCTTTTTTCTCTCTACTCTGTTTATGTGATTTGTGAATTAGCTCGTTAGGTTTCCAACTCCTCTTGTGGCAGTTTGTACTTAATGATAACGAAGTATGCATTTGATTTTTATATCTCTGAGAGCCTTACTAACCTGACTTTTCCTTACTTAAGTTGCTCACTTTTCTCTCTTAAGATTTGTTGACGTCTTAGCTAGCAAGCGCACTCTACTATCTTTCTTACCGTATGACTCTGCTTTGAATTTTTCGATGATGTCAAAAGGGGGAAAAACACAGGTAAATTCCTCTTTGATTAAGGGGGAAGTATGAGATCGTGCTTGAATTCAGGGGGAAATTGAAAACTAGTATGGTTAAGTACCTTGGTAAGTTACTTTGATCCAATTCCGAATCTGAATACTTGATTAAATTGATATTATTGCCTTCATTTTAGTCACTTAAGAAAGTATTCATGAGCTTACCTGTTTACAGTTTGTCATCATCAAAAAGGGGGAAATTTATAGTTGAGCTTTGATCATCTTGTTAAAGCTCAATCTATTTCTCTTTGTTTTGATGATAACAAACTAATATGTTTAATCTCTTACTGTTTTTAAGCCTTCCAGGTCATTTCCATATTTGTAAGGATGCGCTTAAGTCACTTAGAGATGCGCTTGACTGGTCACAGTCGCGCTTAACACCAAGCGGAGAAAGTAAGTTTCGCAAACGGTGTTTAATAAATCCATTCAAGACCAAGAAGTAAGAGTGATCGAGCTTCGAGGGCGTAGAGACGCGCTTGAATGAAGTTGAAGAAAGTTGTCCACGAGGTTCCACTGAAGCTTAGGGTGTGCCAGAGCGCAGGAGAACAAATCTGCACGCTACGAAGGCTGGTAAAGCGGGAGAGTGCAAGTTGCGTGCACAGGAAGGTGCGAGAAGAACTTTACACTCTTTGAGACGCCACTCCAGGGATCGCCAGCGTGGCAAGAGTTTGTTAGAGCTTGAAGCACACGGATTGCTTATGTGGCGTGGATCAACACATGAAGAACAAAACCAAATCATTCCAAGCCGTTGATTAATTCTGGTGAAGCGATCAAGGCACACGGATTGATGAGGTGGCATTGCGTTTAGTCTTTGTTTGTTACACGGTTGAGTTATAGGTTTAGCTTCAAACTTGTGTATAAATAGAGTACTATTTCATTCACTCTAAGTATTGCAAACATAGGGAATATAGGAAGCTAGAGAGAGCTTAAGAGATATTTCGTTTGTAATCAGAGAGTGTTGAGAGTGCCTTTGTTCTTCAGAGCTGAACTGAGAGTATTGTAGAGAGAGTGCTTACGAGTGAGCTTCTCGTGTTGAAGCAAGAGATTGTAATCACTTCTTAATCAATACAAGTGTAGTGGTGAGTTTTATCCCGAGTCAAGTAGTGACTTAGGGTTCTCACCGTTTGGAAATTCTTGTGTGTGCAAATATTGATGCGCTTTAACAACTTAAAGCGCGCTTTATTGTCTGTCTAACCTCTTCCGCACTTAAGGACTTTAGTAAATTCATTTCTAATAGTTCAACATAGGTTAAGCGCAAGCCAAGTATTCAAAGCGCAATTGAATCCTTGTTAAGCGCAACTAAGGCTTAATGAATCTTAGTGACAGAGAACAATAGCTGATCAAAACACGTGTTTTCTACTTTGGTAACGTGTTAAAACCAACACTTGTGTAGGATTCCACCCGTAGACTCTCGTTGTTTGCTCTATTGCTTGTATCTTCTCTCTTTTATCTGAAGCGCGATCCATTGGCTTTAAGACGACTCTCACTCGCTTAAAGGTATTCCTTCCGTATTATTATTAATTCTTTGCAACTTTTATTTTGTCTTGGCAAGATTCAACTTTCCACGCTAGACCTTAAGCTAGTCTCATCATGGAATCAGCTAGTCCGCTTGTGTCAAAGATACTTGATAGGCAGCATTTAATACAACATTACACATGGTCGTTAGCATCTATATCAAGGGATTTGGCACGTCTATAGAGCATACTACCATGTTCCAAACCAAGCAAAGCCAAGGCACTAAATATGAGGATTACAGGCATTTGAAGGAAAGATAGTCAAAGGGAACAAGTTGGAGCCTCACACGTCAAAGACACCACCGCGCCAAGAGACACGCGACTGCGCCACCTGGTCTGAAGAGGCGCGCAGCCGCGTCCCAACACCGCGCGACCGCGCCTTCCCACAGGAGAAATGTCCAAGTCTCAGCCCAAGACGCGACCGCACCGACATACGCGTGACCGCGCCCATGTCAGGCAGAGAAACCACCGAAGGATCCTATCTTTTATCCATTTCAAGTTTTACGTAGTTTTCTAGCAATGATCCAGGAGTAGTCATCATGTACTTTGTGTGATTGGTGGAAGCCAATAGGTTGATTCAATGTAAGATTTCTAATCCTTGGTTCTCAATAATATGTCTCAGTTGCTTTACCCTCTTGCTTGTATCTCTTATTGAATTTAATTATCTATCTAGACTATAACCTAGGTTTTTTAAGTCAATTTCATATAGCTAAGTTTAGGTTTATCCTAGTTGGAGAATCTAACCGTTAGAATAGAAAAACAACTACCTGGACTAGTTGGATGAGTAGGTGTGTGGAGGATAATGATGTGTTGGTATCCGAGTGGCACTGCACACTCCCATCTATTCTTGTGCTTAATGCTACCTAGGAATTAGTTTTAATGGTTTTAGGTCTGGATTTGTAGATAAGGGCTATTAGGGCTAGTTAACTTAATTAGCTATAAAGGAACAAGGATTTATGCAATTGCAAGATATATAGGCAATAGAGAAAGAGAGAGAACCCGAATAGAGAAATCAAGGATCATTGAATCAACTTAATAGGTGAATACAAATCATACGAAGTGTTTATCATATTTTAGTCTTCAAACAATCATTAGTCATTAGTTTCATAATTTTCCCCTCGGTTACGATTTCGAGTTGGTTGAATTAAGTATCATATGAATTGATCTCTTTTGGGTTCCCTGTGGGATTCGACCCCTACTTACCACTTTAATTTGGTAGAGTAGTAGTGGAAAAATATTACTTTGACGGTGGTGCGACGACCGTTTTGGCCACTCAAATTTGGCGTCGTTGCCGGGGAATCAAATTTCTTTTCTTGAACCGATACTTCCTAATGGAAAAGGCTATTTCTCTAAGGAGGGAGATAGAGCAGGTAAAGATGTGAGAGGAGGAGTCGTTTTATGACTACCTAGAGAGGTTTAAGGGGCTATGTGCTAGCTGCCCCTTTCATGGCTCGACCACGTGGATTTGGTTATATTTCTCACCAAAGGATTATTATCTGCCAAGAGGAGGATGATCGACGCGGCTTGCGGAGGGAGCATTCTCAACATGACCCCAGAGGATGCTATGGAAAAACTGCAGAACATGGCTGAGAGTAGAAGGAGTTTCGAGAGTACTCATAAGAAGACGGTTGACGCTGCAAATACTGAAGGATCAGGTCCGACAATGGAAATGGGTGAAATAAAGAAGATGCTCGAAATCCTACTACTAAAGAGCAGGAAACATCCCGCACGACTTTGCGGTATTTTTACGAGTACAGGTCATCATTCGGGTTAATGTCCTAAGCTACGGGACGACAGAATCGCAGAGGTGAATGCAATAGAAGGATACGGGCCTCCTAGGCCATGGTAAAATCATCAACAACATAATTACCAGTCCTGATTTAGAGAGAAGCATGAAAAAAGGTGGGGGTCCCACGACCAACAATAGAGCTCAGGAGTTCCCACCTCAGAGATGATCAGGGAGATAACCAAGAATCTCGCTAAACTCGCGTCCAATGCCCAGTGTACCGTTGATAGACCCAAGAAATTGGAAGAACAAGTGAGGCAAATAGTGCATACGGTTTCAACGCTTGTTCAAAATCAACCGAACACACTACCAGTACAGACTGTGGTGAACCCGAACTAAAATTCAGCGAACCAGAATCTTAAGAAAGTCAGTGCAATTGCATTGAGGAGTGGGAGCAATTCGGAAAAGAAATCAGGCCAATTGGAGAACATAGAGGAAGATTCGACAAAGGTGCACACACATCAAGATCCGTGCGACCATGCCTACGACTCTGCAGACCAGGCGTGACCGCTCCACATAAAACGCGAACTTGCGCCTGTTACTGACAGCTTCCGCGACCGCGCCTCTACTATGAGCGACCGCGCATTTACGGAGGAGCTTTATGGAAACCCGGCTCGACCGCGTGCCTGTTACTGAGAGCTTGCGCGACCGCGCCCACTTTTTTGCTGAACCGGAAAAGCTTGATATGTTGAATGTTGATAAGACGGTCTGGATGGAGGATGAAGAGGACATAGATGACTTGAGAGGTGACTTTAAGATCCGACAGAGGAATTATGTTCGTCCAAACTTCCCTCCACTATATTAGGAGAAACCCCCAGCCCCCTTCCCTGAAGCGTTAAGAGATACCAGGAGGCCGACAGGTGACAAGGACTTGTTTGATATCTTCAACAAGTGCACCGTGAATATCCCACTGCTAAAGATGGTCTAGAGCATACCCATGTACATGAAGTTTCTCAAGGAACTTTGCACAGTCAAGAGGAGGCAGAAGATGAATGGGACCAACAAGGTAACAACCGGATAAAGAGTGTTTGCCATCTACCAGAAGCGCATGCCCACCAAATTTAAAGATCCTAATATGGTGATTGTCCCTTTCCGTTGGCAATACTTAGTTTGATCGTGCTATGTTAGATTTAGGATCTGCTATAAATGTCCTTCCATATTCCCTTTGCATGCAATTAGGACTTGGGCCTTTGAATGAAAAAGATATTTTAGTTCAATTGGTTGATAGGTCGACTATTCGGCCTAGGGGGGTAGTGTAAAACGTTCTAGTTAAGGTAGATATGTTAGTCTTTCCTATTGATTTCTACGTGCTAGATATGGAGAATGATAGGGAAGGCGTACCTATACTTTAATAAGACCATTTATGAGGACATCTGCTACTAAGGTAGACATAGGGAATAGGATATTATCACTAGAGTTTGATGGAGATGTGGTTTGTTTGATATTGGTACTGATGAGGAGTCGGGTGATGACATGACTAGTGTGTTTGCTATAAAGGTACTTGATCCTGAAAGGGATGTGGATAAGTTAGAGTTGGCTTTGGATGATGGGCCCCCATGTTGATGTTAGAGGGAGAAAACCCTCCTTCTCTTCCCCCTATCATGCAGGTAACCAAAGTAACGTCAGTGTTACCTCCGGGGCATTACGTAGAGACGAAGAGATGGTACGACAAGGGGCTCACGAAGAAGAATAAATTAATAAGGCAGTAATGGATTTGAATGGATGAGTTGGCCGTAGATTGGTCGGAGCAGGTTGAGATGAGAGGAAGACATCTAGCCAAAGACGTTAAACAAAGACGTTGTCCGGGAGGCAACCCATCAAAGAGGTATTTTTCTTTCTCCACTTAGGTTATATTTGTCCTTATATCACAATGAGAACATTGTGTAGTTTAAGTGTGGGGGAGGAGATATACTTCACCTGTCCTTGCATTTTTGCTATTTTTGAGTTTTTTTAGAATCAGTATTCTCAAACTTCTCCTTGTTTGTTGTTGTGTGAATTTCTATAAGGATGCATGATCTTTGAATCTTTTTACTATGCTTTAGATGTTAATATTTCAAGTGTGTATGATGAGGATATGTTGGATTAAGTAGAGGACTTTGGCTTTGAGCATGTGGATTATGACTAAGACGCATTAAAAACCATATTAAGATTGCATGTTCACCATCTCTTCTCTAGTTTGTCATTATGGAATAATAAATTGCTTCCATCGTTTTTGCATAACTAAAAATAAAAAGAAAGAAAAAGAAATAAAAAGGTAGTGATCTACAAGTGAAATGCGCCGGAAGAGCACGCGATCTCCATGGTGTGAAAGATCACTCAGGTTCAATCCTCCATGGCTAAATAGCAAAGAGTCTTATTAGTGGACCGGACTGTAAGCGGACGGGCCCAATACCCAATAAGTGAAAATAAAAAGTGAAAAATGTGTGAATAGAATGAAAAGAAGCAAGAAAAAAGTGCATGTGATACAACTAGATTCGAGTTGTGGTTTTTTGTTTGCTTTCAATGGTATTGTAACGTGTGTAGAATTATCATAAGTATGAAGCATGTTAGGACTAGTCTTAGTCGCCTATTTGATCCTTTGTTATTCACATTTATATGTCACTTGGATAGAGATATCTTTAGTATAGTTTGGAGATTTAGGTGATTGCATTTACATAGATGTAAGCATAGTTCGAATTTTGGGGATACTTGATACCGTTGTTTGTTAGTTATATTCTAGTTAGTTAGTTGCATTATTTTTGGAAGTTTTTATTCTAGAGTCAGAGTCTACGCCCATTTCTTTATGATGAGGGATAAAGTTTTGTGCCCTATCAAAGTAAATACTCAACTAAACTACCACTAGTACAGTAAGTCGAGGTCGAATCCCAAGAGAGTGAGTAAAGTTCTTATCTTTATATGTCACTAAAGGTATCCAATAGGTTTTTTTATATTGATCGATCCACAAGCACAAAGGCATTCAACTGAGGTAGATATATGACGAAAAGAAGTTCACCTCTTGGATATCCGCACATCTAATCACAACGGAATGCTATTCTCTATCCTAACAACTCGTATTCACATTCAACCGGTAGTCCTATTGTTTGTTCATACCTAGCAACTAGTCCAAATAGTCCTAGAAACCCTTACTCTCACTATAACCGAGGAAATCCAAAGATTCAATAGAATAGCAGCATAAAGTCCAAAGCTAAGTAGGCCTGTACAATACCACTGGAAAATAGTCGATACTCGACGCAAGTCTATAATATCTACACCAAAGACAATCACAATAGATCATGAATTCGGTGCTTGCTATACTCATGACAAAGTTATTCATATCGAACTAACTAAGTCCATCAATATGGAAGATCCTAATTTCCCTAGTCTGCAACCTAGGGTCAACTAACATCAATCCAATCAAAGTTCCAAGCACAAGATATTATAAAACCATCCTCAATTGAAATTAGAATACAAAGAGTCAAGAAGAGAATAACAAACTTAGATTGAAGGCATAAAATCCTTGAAGTGAACAATGAAAAGTTTTGTTCAACATAGTCTCAAGAACGATGCAAAACTCAAAGGTGGAGTCTTAGATGAAAATTTAGATAATCTCCGACCAAACCTAGAAAACTATTTATATGTCTTAGGAAATAGAAAAAGAAGAAATAAAAATAGGGAAATAATGTTTAGTAGATCTTTGGAAAAGCAATCCCGGAAAGAAATTCAACATTTCGGATCTGCTAGCTGTCAGGAATGCCCACGCTCGTGGCTGGATGTCTGTGGTCGCGGTCTTGTGTTATGTAAACTCTGCTTCAAGTGTCAAAGGCCGCGGCCGCGGGTTCTTCGTCCACGGTCGTGGTTAAGCTTCTACAGAATAGCAACGTCCATAAAATCGTAATAAATTTTGATTCACAACTCCGATTGCGCTCATCTTTTGAGGTCTTCAAGTAGACTTCAATATCTAACTCTTCAATTTTGAATCACCTCAATAGGACGTTGGATCAGGGAGAACGAGCCATTTGAACTCAGCTCGACATCTCATCACTTCTTCAGTCTAGCTCCATGCCGAATGCAGCAATGATGGGTACAAACAGAATCTACATGTTGTTCCACAAAACACTCTCAAGCTTCCCGCAAATCCATATAATGTACTCTCCAAGCCGAATTCCGGGAAATGCACTCGACAAGCTCCAAAACACCACTAAACCTAGTCTAATAACTGTTAGATACACCATATGGAATCCCTCTATCAAATCTCCCCATACTTAAACCTTGATCGTCCTCGAGTAAGCAAAATGGCGCTCAATCCTCCAATAAGCCTAAAGGTCTACAGTAAGCATGGAAAAATCTGCTAACAGTTATATCTCCAAGCTCCAAGTGTGTAACAAGTAACACTAACCTAACTCCGGTCTAAACTCCTTATCTCTCCAAGGTGACCTACCCCTTTCGCTCCTTATGACTCCACTTCTTATGTCGCCACTCCAAAGATAGAATCCGTCAAATCCAAGTGACGTTATTCAATACAACACAAGTAAAGTCCTAATCGCCTCTAAAAGCAAAAGGTACAAAAATATAACAAATAAACTCAAGTCACCCACTCACTACAACACTTCTTATTCCTCCACTTCAATTAATGACCTAAACCACTAAATAGGTTTCAAACCATGTCACAACCACCAATCCTAGAAGAAAAAATCTGCATAGTACAACCACAACAGTATGCATCGAACTCCAAGAAAAGAATCTAATCCTACAATCTACTCCATCACATAATAGATGTTGCCATCACATATCCATAGAATAAGTGACACCATATCTCCCAATAGAATCAAGTGAATAGTAAGACATTCATACAATAAGCTCAAGAGAAGAGAAAAAGAAGAAAGAGACTAACTCCTTATCCCTCCTGGTGAATCCTAACCCGAACGACCCTTCAACAACCTTCTTATGTCACCAATGTCGAATCATAGTAAGAGAACCGAATCCTAGGACACTCAATTCTTTTACACTCCAATTCCTGATCTAGCACCATTTTGGGTTTTCACCAGACACTCTCTATTCTTTTAGGCTCATACACAACTCACATCTCTCAAGTTCAAATATTTCCTGGCCTAGAGCGCATGGAATACCTGCTTTTTACCTAGGCTGCCCTTTCAGGTTTTCAACCTATCCCATGATTTTCACAATCATTTCTTTTTAATTTTTCTAGTTTCTATTTTTTTCATTCATTTTTTTATAAAACCTAATACGAAATCCAAATACAAAAATACCAAATGTACACCAACTATCCTCCCTATACTTGAAGATTGCATTGTCCTCAGTGCAGCAATGTAAGGACACGAAAGAATAAGAGAAGGGTAGAAGGTATACGTACTCCCTCGGGTTGCCTCCCGAGCAGCGCCCCGCCCTTGTTTATAGTCATAGGCTCGACATAATTCCGCACTTCATTATCCATATGAACTTGACCCGTTTTGAATTTCAGCTTTCAGAATAAAATCCTTGAACCATAAAAAGGCTTAGCTAAAAGAGTGTTCTCCTTTTTCATTCTCCACTTCGGTTTAGCCACCTACTTCTTCTTTTTACCCTTTGGAGGGACATTCGATATATTCACCGAAGGTAGGTCTGGTGGCTTAATGGTGGTAAGAACCTGCACAATAGAGGGGAGCGGTTTCTCGCTGTCAACGATTAATAACATGGGACCACTGGCCAAAAGACTATCCAGAACATCTGGAGAAGGTGCGAAAACCTCACATAACTCAGCTGAACAAACCACACCATGCTTACTAGAAGGAGCTAAGCTATTCTCTACCAAAGATGAATCAATCCCACACACGTCATAAGCTTCTTACACATTAGGGTCAATAACATTAATAGAAAATACTGAGATACCCTTCGGGGAATGCTTAATAGCATCAAATATATCAAATTTAACTACATCCCTGTCAATCTCAAACGTCAGGGAACCACTCACTAAATAAATCTTGGTATGAGCCGCTTTCATAAATGGCCTACCCAAAAGGATAGGCAGAGCCTGATTGTCATGCTCCATGTCTAGCACATAGAAATCCGCGGGAAAAATAAGGCCATCCACCATGACTAATACATCTTCTATCACCCCTTTCGGGTAAACCGTTGATCTATCCTCCAATTGGATTATGATTCTCGTTTCATTCAACGGTCCTAAGCCTAGCGACTTGTAAAGAGAGTAAGGCAGCACATTGATCGAAGAACCCAAATCTAGCATGACCCTATCAATTTTAGTTTCACCTATAGTGCAAGGGATAGAAACCAAACCTGGGTCACCACACTTCTTTGCCACCTTTTGTTGGAACACCGCCAAGACTCATCCGCTCACCTGTACCTTGTGCTTCCATTTCAACTTTTGCTTCCTCTTGATCTTACAAAGCTCCTTCAAGAACTTTGCGTAGCATGGAATGCTCTTTATGAGATTAAGCAAAGGAATATTCACCTCGCACTTGCTAAATGTCTCGAAGAGCTCCTTATCATCATCCGGCCTCCGGGTGTCTTTCAAAGCTTTGGGAAATTGGCGGGGGGGGGGGGAGGGGGGGTTCTCGGAGTACAGCAGAGGGAAGTCGGGTCTAACGTAGTTCTCTTGCCTTAACAGGAATTTCCCTGATCCTCATACTCGTCCTCCTGTTCGGCCTCCTCGGCCCTTGGAGTTGGCTTTAGACTTGTCTGGCAGTGCTCAAGTCGCGATCGTAGTTGTCAGACCCGCGGTCGCGGTCAATTTCATCAGAACTCACTGGACCACAGGCGTCATCACCGCGGTCGCGGTGCTCTTGGCCGCAGTCGCAGTGCTCTTGGCCGCGGTCGCATGCGGTAGTGTAAGAATTCTCTGGATTTCAGAATCCATCTCCGCGGTCACAGGATTTAGGCCGCGGTCGCGGACTTGCAACAGGGGCTTTCCCGTCGTCCAAATCTGTAGCTCTTGGCAAAACTCTCCCACTCCTCAAGAACATAGCACTAACATTTTTGCTCGGATTCACAACTTTTGAGAGGGCAAATTCCTTGAACATTGTTGAACAAGGTTAGTGATCGATTCTGCCAATTGACCGACTTGCTTCTCTAGATTCTTTATGCTTGATTCGATCATTTGAACATGAGTGGTGAAGTGTTGATTCGGTCGTTTGAACATGAATATGGTGGGAGGTATTGCCCACCTACTGTATCGCTCCTCATAAACTCGGGATGATCATTGCCTCTTGAGTTATAGTTATCGTTTTGATCATACCGAGGTCTAGACGGTTCGTAGCCTCCCAATGCATGTACTTCGTCTATTGTGGGGTCTTAGAGTTGCGGACAAGCATCCGTGTAATGAGACCGATTAGAGCAAATCCCGAAAACTCGAGCTGGCTTCTGATTACCAAGGGTCAAACCCTTGATTAAGTTCTTGAGTTCAGATAACTCACTCCTCAATTCCGAATCACTAGAGCTCTATGTACTTACTCCTTTCTTCGTATAAGTTCTATCAAAGCTCCTAGTACCCTCGGCTATCTCATTGATTCGGCTTTGAGCTACAGCCGGAGTAAGATTCAAAACACTTCCATTACACGCAGCATCAATCAATCTCCTCTCGTGATCTAGTAACCCATTATGAAGTTGGATTACTAGCTCTTTCTCCTCAAATCCGTGAGACGGATAGATAGCACATAATCTGGCAAAGAGCTCAACATAATCATACAAGGACTCATCATCTCCTTGTTCCACATTTGCAATATCTCTCTTAAGAGCAACCGCCTTCTTTGCCGGAAAATACTTCTCTAGAAAGGCCTTATGGAGCTTGACCCAATTATCGATAGTTCCGGTTGGCAACAAGTAGTACTAGTCCTTAGCGTTGTCCTTCAAATTGAAACCGAAAGCTCTCATCTTGATCTACTCTCCTGTGACATTACTCGGTTTTCTACGCATACATATGTCATGGAACTCACTCAAATGCATAATCGGGTCTTCCCTAGCTAAGCCATGAAACTTGGGCAAAAGATTAATGTAACCGGTTTTCAACTCAAAGTTGACTCCCGTTTTCAAGGCCGGTATGGTCAGCCCCATATGTTGTTGAGTCAAATACGGATTGGTAAGCTCTCTTAAAGTTCATGCAGCCATAGTTTCAAGTACCAATTCTTCTATAGATTGTTTAAGGTACGAAGAAACGTTCGCTCAATTTCTCGATCAGAATTGAGTAAAAGGGAAGTGGAAGTACGGGTGTGGACCATAAGATAGGTCCACACCAAGGTGAGTAACACAAAAAGATAACAACTTTATAACTTGCTCCCCGACAACGGCGCAAAATTTGACGAGGTCTAAAGCCGTTGTGCCCTATCAAATTTAATACTCAACTAAACTACCACTAGTACAGCAGAGGGAAGTCGGGTCTAACGTAGTTCTCTTGCCTTAACAGGAATTTCCCTGATCCTCATACTCGTCCTCCTCTTCGGGCTCCTCGGCCCTTGGAGTTGGCTTTAGACTTGTCTGGCAGTGCTCAAGTCGCGATCGTAGTTGTCAGACCCGCGGTCGCGGTCAATTTCATCAGAACTCACTGGACCACAGGCGTCATCACCGCGGTCGCGGTGCTCTTGGCCGCAGTCGCAGTGCTCTTGGCCGCGGTCGCATGCGGTAGTGTAAGAATTCTCTGGATTTCAGAATCCATCTCCGCGGTCACAGGATTTAGGCCGCGGTCGCGGACTTGCAACAGGGGCTTTCCCGTCGTCCAAATCTGTAGCTCTTGGCAAAACTCTCCCACTCCTCAAGAACATAGCACTAACATTTTTGCTCGGATTCACAACTTTTGAGAGGGCAAATTCCTTGAACATTGTTGAACAAGGTTAGTGATCGATTCTGCCAATTGACCGACTTGCTTCTCTAGATTCTTTATGCTTGATTCGATCATTTGAACATGAGTGGTGAAGTGTTGATTCGGTCGTTTGAACATGAATATGGTGGGAGGTATTGCCCACCTACTGTATCGCTCCTCATAAACTCGGGATGATCATTGCCTCTTGAGTTATAGTTATCGTTTTGATCATACCGAGGTCTAGACGGTTCGTAGCCTCCCAATGCATGTACTTCGTCTATTGTGGGGTCTTAGAGTTGCGGACAAGCATCCGTGTAATGAGACCGATTAGAGCAAATCCCGAAAACTCGAGCTGGCTTCTGATTACCAAGGGTCAAACCCTTGATTAAGTTCTTGAGTTCAGATAACTCACTCCTCAATTCCGAATCACTAGAGCTCTATGTACTTACTCCTTTCTTCGTATAAGTTCTATCAAAGCTCCTAGTACCCTCGGCTATCTCATTGATTCGGCTTTGAGCTACAGCCGGAGTAAGATTCAAAACACTTCCATTACACGCAGCATCAATCAATCTCCTCTCGTGATCTAGTAACCCATTATGAAGTTGGATTACTAGCTCTTTCTCCTCAAATCCGTGAGACGGATAGATAGCACATAATCTGGCAAAGAGCTCAACATAATCATACAAGGACTCATCATCTCCTTGTTCCACATTTGCAATATCTCTCTTAAGAGCAACCGCCTTCTTTGCCGGAAAATACTTCTCTAGAAAGGCCTTATGGAGCTTGACCCAATTATCGATAGTTCCGGTTGGCAACAAGTAGTACTAGTCCTTAGCGTTGTCCTTCAAATTGAAACCGAAAGCTCTCATCTTGATCTACTCTCCTGTGACATTACTCGGTTTTCTACGCATACATATGTCATGGAACTCACTCAAATGCATAATCGGGTCTTCCCTAGCTAAGCCATGAAACTTGGGCAAAAGATTAATGTAACCGGTTTTCAACTCAAAGTTGACTCCCGTTTTCAAGGCCGGTATGGTCAGCCCCATATGTTGTTGAGTCAAATACGGATTGGTAAGCTCTCTTAAAGTTCATGCAGCCATAGTTTCAAGTACCAATTCTTCTATAGATTGTTTAAGGTACGAAGAAACGTTCGCTCAATTTCTCGATCAGAATTGAGTAAAAGGGAAGTGGAAGTACGGGTGTGGACCATAAGATAGGTCCACACCAAGGTTAGTAACACAAAAAGATAACAACTTTATAACTTGCTCCCCGACAACGGCGCAAAATTTGACGAGGTCTAAAGCCGTTGTGCCCTATCAAATTTAATACTCAACTAAACTACCACTAGTATAGTGGGTAAGTCGAGGTCGAATCCCAAGAGAGCGAGTAAAGTTTTTATCTTTATATGTCACTAAAGGTGACGAATAGGGGGTTTTGATATTGATCGATCCACAAACACAAAGCGCATTCAAATAAGTTAGATATATGACGAGAAGAAGTTCACCTCTCCGATATCCGCACATCAATCACAACAGAATGTTGTTCTCTATCCTAACAACTCGTATTCACATTCAATCGGTAGTCCTACTGTTTGTTCATACCTAGAAACTAGTTCAAATAGTCCTAGGAACACTTACTATCACTATAATCGAGGAAATCCCAAGATTCAATAGTATAGCGGCATAAAGACCAAATATAAGTTTGGTCTGCGGAATACCACTGGCAAATAGACGATACTCTATGGAGGTCTATAATCTCTACACCAAAGACAAACCCAAATAGATCATGAATTCAGTGCTCGCTATAATCAATGACAAAGTTATTCAAATCGAACTAACTAAGTCCAGCAATATGGAAGATCCTAATTTCCCTAGTTTGCAACCTAGGTCAACTAACATCAATCCAATCAAAGTTCCAAGCACAAGAGATTATAAAACCATCCTCAATTTAAGTTAGAATACAAAGAGTAAAGAAGAGAATAACAAAACTTGATTGAAGGCATCAAATCCTTGAAGTGAACAATGAAAGAGTTACGTTCAACATAGTCTCAAGAACGATGCAAAACTCAAAGGTGGAGGCTTAGATGAAAAGTTAGATAATCTCCAACTAAACCCTAGAAAACTATTTATATGTCTTAATAAATAAGAAATAAAAGAAATAAAAATAGGGAAATAATGTTTAGAAGATCTTTGGAAAAGAAATCCCGGAAAGAAATTCAACATTTCTGATCTGCTAGCTGTCTGGAACGCCCGCGGTCATGGGTGGATGTCCGCGGTCGTGGTCTTGTGTTCTGTAAACTCTGCTTCCAGTGTCAAAGGCCTCGGTCGCGGGTCTTCGTTTGCGGTTGCGGCTAAGCTTCTGCAGAATAGCAACGTTCGTAACATCTCCATAACTTTTTACTCACAACTCCGATGCGCTCATATTTTGAGGTCTTCAAGTAGACATACTATCCAAACTTAAGCATGAATCGCTCTTTTCTAATCTTAAGAAATGTGATTTCTACTCTAATCATGTGACATCTCTTGGCTTTGTAGTGAGTTTAAAGGGGTTGGAGGTGGACAAGGAGAAGATACGGGCTATACAAGATTGGACAACACCCACAAGTGCCACACAAGTTAGGAGCTTCCAAGGACTCACTACCTTCTATAGAAGGATTGTCAAGGACTTTAGCACCATTGCCTCACCCCTAACTGAACTCACCAAGAAGAACATCATGTTCATGTGTGGACCAAGGCAAGAAGAAGCATTTCAAGAACTCAAGGCTAAGTTGACCAAGGCACCCTTGCTTGTCCTACAGGACTTCAGTAAACCATTTAAAGTGGAGTGTCATTCTTCTGGTGTTGGCATAGGAGGAGTGCTTATGCAAGAGGGTAAGCCAATTGCTTTCTTTAGTGAGAAACTCAAAGGTGCAACTCTAAATTACTCCACCTATGACAAGGAGTTGTATGCTTTGTTTAGGGTGCTAAAAACTTGGCAACACTACCTATGGCCTAGTGAGTTTGTCTTGCATATTGATCATGATTCACTTAAGCATTTTAGGATCCAATAAAAACTTGATAGGAGGCATGGTAGATGGATGGAGTTCATTGAAACTTTCCCTTACATTATCAAGTATAAGAAAGGGAAAGACAATGTTGTAGCTGATGCTTTATCTAGGAGACATGTATTGCTCACCGCTCTTGATTCCAAGGTGTTAGGTTTCACCTACATCAAAGAATTGTATCAGCAAGACATGGATTTTGGATCCATCTATACTCACTGCCTAGGCAAGGGTCCATTGGGGAAGTATTACTTGTTTGAAGGATTCATGTTTAAGGTGGATAGGGTTTGCATACCTAAGTGTTCTTAGGCTTCTACTTGTTGAGGAATCACACAAGGGGGGTCTAATGGGACATTTTGGAAGAGACAAGACCCTCTCAATACTGAGTTCCCACGTCTTTTCGCCTCACTGTAGGTTCGTGTTTTAAGCAGCTATTGTTCAATGTCTCTAAAGTTCATTAAGCTTTAGATACGCTTCTCAAAGTATATAATTACGCTTTTATCTTCGAGATGCTCTTGAACTTTTTAGAACACTTAGTAATCGATTTATTAATTTCCTTGTATGCGGAAGAGGTCAGACAACAATAAAGCGCGCTTTAAGTGTTTAAAGCACACTTCGATTTGCACACAAGAGTTATCAAACGGTGAGAACCCTAATTCACTAATTGACTCGGGATAAACTCACCACTACTTGTATTGATAGAAGAAGGTTACAACTCTAGTTTCAAATCTTGAAGCTCACTCGTAAACTCTCTTCTAACAACACTCCAATTCAGCTCTAGAACAAATGGCACTTCACTCTCGATTACAAATGAGTCAACACTAAGCTCTCTTAGCTTCTCTCTGATTTTCCTCACTTTGTAACCCTTAGCAATGAAAGCTACAGTCACTATTTATTCACAAAACTTAAGATACAACCCACACTTAATTTCGTGTAACAAACTTGGACTGCACTAGCTGCCACCTCATCAATCCGTGGGTATTGATCAAATTGCTAGAGATGATCAGCGACTGGATTAAATTGGTATTGTTCTTCAACTTGTTGAATCACGCCATGTCAGCAATCCATGCACTCCTTGCTAACTAACTCCTCCACGCTGGCAATCCCTGGAATTGCGTCTCAAAGAACTCCAAATTCTCCTCGCACCTCTTGTGCACACAATTTGAATTCTCCCGCTAACCAGCCTTTCCATGCATTTGGGCACTTCTCTTCTGCGACGGCGTTCATCCTTTGCTACAGTGGAACCTCGTGATCAACATTTCTTCAAATTCATTCAAGCGCGTCTTCTACGCCTTAAAAGCTCAATCACTCTCACTTCCTGACTTGAATGGAATTATTTCAACACCTTTTGCGAAACTCGGTTTCTTTGCTTGGTGTAAAGCGCGACTGAGGAAAGTCAAAGCGCATCTCTTAGTAACTAAAGCGCATCCCAGCAGATCTTATAATAACCTGGGAAGCTTAGAAACACTAAGAGATTAGATACATTAGTTTGTTATCATCAAAACAAAGAGAAATACATTGAGCTTTAATATGACTACCAAAGCTTAACTAACACTCACATTCTCAAATATATTGAAAACATGCTTAAAAGATGCGTTGAGTGCCTTAAGGTCAAATCCAAAATCAAGACACAAGGTCTATACACCCCTTTTCCTATCCCTAGTGCACCTTGGTTGGACATTAGTATGGACTTTATAGTTGGCTTGCCTAGGACTAGAAGGGGAAGGGATTCCATCTTTGTGGTAGCAGATAGATTTAGTAAGATGGCTCATTTCATATCTTGCCATAAGACAGATGATGCCACTAATTTAGCCAACCTATTCTTTGTCGAGATTGTGTGACTACATGGATTGCCTAGGACTATAGTGAGTGATAGGGACCCAAAGTTCCTTAGCCACTTTTGGAGGACCTTCTCTACCTCTAGTCACCCCCAAACTGATGGTCAAACCGTGGTGACTAATAGGACCTTAGGTACTTTGCTTAGATCCTTGATTAAGAGTAACCTAAAGGCTTGGTAAGATTTGTTACCACATGTAGAGTTTGCCTACAATAGGTCCACACACTCTATCACAAATCTGAGCCCATTCATGTGTGTTTATGGCACTAACCCCCTAACACCATTTGATCTTATTCCTTTTCCTTTCAAAGAGAAGTGTGAATATATTGAAGAGAAACAGGTTAAACTCATCAAGGAGCTTCATGAAAGTACCAGAGCAAGGATTGAGAACTTGGCTAAGAGTGTGGCAAGAAGCAAGAACAAATTCAAAAGAAATGTGACACTCAAGGAAGGTGACCTAGTGTGAATGCATCTAAGCAAGGATAGGTTTCCCAACCTAAGGACTTCAAAGCACTCTCCAAGAGGGGATGGACCATTCAAAGTGATAAGAGTGATTAGTAACAATGCATATGTCATTGATCTACCAGAAGAATATGGTGTCAACCCCACTTTCAACATAAGAGACCTTAAACTCTTTGAAGAGAGCCAAGACGACCCAATGGAGGAACTAAGCCATGAGGAACACTTACACATCATGGAAGGAGGCGGCCTGGGGTCAGGCCTCTCTCAAGGGAGGGAATTATGCAGGAGCATCCCTAAGCCGAACAAACAAAGGACCAATCACTAGGGCTACAACTAAGAAGATAGAAGATCAAGTTATGAAGGAAAATTTGGGTTTGGATTCAACACACCAAATGGAACCCATTGCCTCCACCCTTCTAGTACGTGGAATAGGTGAACATCCACAACAAATCCAATGAACACATCAAAGCCATCCAAGATCGAGATAAAGGAAATCCATGGACCGACCCCATCGTCTCCACCCCGTAGGAACTACGGTCACTTTTGTGAAACTATCACACTTTTACACCTTACCCGGATAGGTTGTAAAAGTGTGCAATTCTACCCCTTTTCCCTAACTCTTTTAAGGAACTTTCCTAAGGGTATTTTGGACCTATTTCGTCAAGATTTCAGCTGGTAGAAGGCCTTGGTAATTGGAGGTATAAAAGCCAAAAATGACCTAACCAAAAGGGTCTTTGATTGAATTGAAACCTATGTGTTCTCAACTGCCAAAAACCTTATTGTATCTTAGTGTAGTTTGCAGATTGAATCTGCCCCTTGTTGCCTAGGTATCTTGTTCATGTAATCTTGATTGTGTGAGCTTGAATGCTTGGGAAGCTCTAGGTGTTTAGGGTTGTACAATCTCCCTTTATGTTGAGTTAAAGTTTGTTGTATTTTATCTCATCTTACTATTTTGTTGAGGTTAAGTCCAAGGTGCTTGGTGTAGAGTGAGTAAATCATCATTAAGTATCTATCCATCTATGATTTCTCAAAACCCCATTCTATTTTTTCTTTGTTCTTCCTTGTTGTTGAACAAGTTAGAACACCTTCAGAACACTTGTTCTAGCTTAGTGATTGGTTGTGAATCTAGGTACGAGCTATCATAGGAAATTCCTATATCAAACCATGTGAAGTGTTCGTCCCATTTAAAACAAACAAACAAATAAGTTTTTCAAAACCCCTCATTTATTACTTTTCTAAGTTAGTCTCATTAATATCGTAAGAATTGATTGTTTTCGGTTCCTTGTGGGTTTCGACCCCTACTTGTCATTCTACTCCTATAGAGGAGTTGGAAGGGATTATTTTGACCGGACAGCTTAACGACTCATCCCTCATACATGCAATAGAAACAATCCATTAATATTAACATGCAATTAACTCTTTCTGATGATGAAAATTCTTAATCCGATCATGGAAAACATGTTTTCTACTCGATAATCAATCTGAACCCAAAAACAATAGATCCTAATAATATGAATAATATGGATAAAATAAGATGATCATCCTTTTAATAACAATAAAATTCCATGAAATTAACCAAGGGAATTAATACTCAAGGTAGAATTCAAACAAGAATAGAATATTCACAACCATCTAATCATATGCTTGAAGTATTAAGTAAAAAAATGGAGGATTAATTCTACATATGACTTATGGGGTAACTAGAAATTAGAAAGGAGAATAGAATAGATGGAATGAGATGGAATCCTCAAACTAGGTTTGGAAAATAAACTTAAATATTTAGAAATTAATTAATGCATAAAAATAAGAAAGGAAATAAGAACAACATACAAAATGGAAATGAATCACGTATCAGAAATTTGTACAAAGCCGTCTTTGTGTAAGTCGGCATGGTCCACACCAATGGTCAGCCAGGCTGGTTGCGATATTGATGGGCAAGGAAAACTATCATTTTTCTTTAAATAAATATCTAGACGTCTCTGGGGATCTTACCACTGGGTACGGCTATCCCACCACTAGGTGCGGTGAATCCTCTGTATTGTTCTCCAAGATTCATCTTCAACTCCTCTCTCATGTCTTCAAATAGGAGTGCATACAATCTTAATATAACTTCAATATGCATCTTCACTTCCGAATCACAGAAAAAATGACAAAACCCATCCAAACCTCATTTAAATGATGCTAATTATAAACCCTGGATATGCTACACGAAATTAAATAACGACTACAAGTTTCTTTTATGAAAGATCAATGTTTTGTCAAACCTTGATCTTGCTCTATATCCTTTTTTAGAACTGTTCATCAAGAGAAAAACTTAATGTTTCACAGGTGTACTCATCAACTGTAATACGCCAGCTTTTGTATGATTCTAACATTTTAAATGTCTCTTTTCTCACTGAATGAAAAATAAAACGTCCATTTTTGCTTCCTATAGGCAATACAATGTTCACTTTCCCAACAGATGTTTTCTTAATTACATCAGATTGAAGAGATTCTGAAGCTATTATGTGTCTCAGTTTAAGTTTGTTTATTAAGTTGTTTTGGATATACTCTACATCGGTGAAGAGGGAGGATGTAATTAGTGACTGAAACCTCTATTTACATAAAAAAAGAGGAGGAATCGGATAAAATGTAATCGCGTATTGTATTCATGTTGCATCAGACTGCGCTCCAATATGTATATTACATTCTTCGTTCTAAATTGAGCTTTTTCACCCGATCACATGCTCCGTATCAATCTAGAGTTTCTTTTCACCTTTCTCTTATCGCATTTGTTGAGTTCTATCTTTGTTTAATCGAGTGAGTTAGAATAATGATGAGGTTATTAATGGTCGTTGTGCCTATCAAAGATACCCAACTAAATAATCTACTAGTAAAGCGGTAATCAGGGGTCGAATTCCAAGAGAGTCAGAACGATGGTTTATTTCCTATGGTGCTACCAAGTAGTAACTATGGGGGGTTTTATATGTGATCTTACGAACTAAGCAATTGATAAAATGTAAAAGCAATATTGGTTGGGTTGTAAACAATTATGATTATGAAGCTCACTCCTTCTAGCATTAGCACACTATTCAATTGCATGTTGATCATCGAATTCTATTAATTTATATTCTGAATTGGTTAATTCGGTTGTCCTACTCTTTGTTCGTAATAGCAACTAGTCCAAGTAGTCCTAGAAACCCTTATTGTAAGCAATAACCAAGGAAATCCTAAGGTTCAATTGCACAACAACATAAAGATCAAAGATAAGTAGGCCTATGAAATACCGTTGGCAAATCGCCGATACTCAACACAGGTTTATAATCTCTACACAATAAGCACTCGCAAATAGTCTATGCAAATTCTGCTAGCGACCAAAAGACAAGACTTTTCAAATCGAATTATCAAGCCTAGCAATATGATGGATAATAATTAACCTAGTTTGCAACCTAGATAAAATCAAGATCAATCAATGAAATCAATAAAGCGCAAGAGATCATAAAACAATCCTGAAATTAACTTTAGAACATAAATATAAGAATTCTCACAACAAACCTAGAACAATGGCTTCAGCCTTAAGAGTAAACTATAGATAACTTAGCCAGACATATCCATCGAAAGCAATGAATAATATGGATGAATGATGGGAAAACAAACCAGGGAGGATGATGAAAGTGGAATAAAGGTGGAAGCATTCTTCTTGGCTGCTGTTGAGTTCTAACTAAATGAAAGTGGCAAAAGAATAATGAGTTATAGATGATTCTAACCTAATTTCCTAAGGCTTATATAGTCTCCAATTAAAGGGAAATGAAATAAATCAAAATAAATCAAAAGATGTGGAAAAAACTAATAAAATCTCGGATAAAATCTTCGTATTTGGGCCGTCTGTGTCCGCGTCGCGATCGTGACATGAGAGTCGCGATCGCTACTTTTCTCCAGTTCTCAAGTCCGCAGATGGTCGCAATCGTGATATAGAGTCGCGATCGTGACATCTCAACTGCGGCCAAGTCGCGATCGTGACATATCTGTCACGGTCGTGACAGCTTCAACTGAGGCTGAATCGTGCTTCTGCAGAAAAGTGACGTTCGTGGAATTGTCATAACTCCTGGATCACAACTCCGATTGCGCTCATATTTTGGGAAAATCAAGTAGAGTTCAATATCCAACTCATCCAATTTGAATCACCTAAATCGGAGATCGGATCAGGGAGAACGATCCATCTGAACTCAGCTCAATATCTCAGCACTTCTTCTTAGCACTACTTATGTTCTCTTCAATGGTCAAAACGCGTCTTCTACAAGCGTCGAGGCAGCTCGGCTTCGCCTATCGGCTTCTCCTTTGGTGTAGGCGTGGTATACTTCCTCTAGCTCCATCCCGAATGCACTAAAAGTGAGCACAACCGGGATCTCCATGATAAAACCACTAAATACCGCTTAGGAGCATCCCGCTAATCCATAAATGAACACTAAACCGGATTCCGGGAATACCACTCGTTTAGCACCTTAACACTACTAATCCTAATCTAATAGTCGCTAGTTAAGACCATATAATAAGCTCTTATCAAACTTCCCCACACTTAAACCTTGCTCGTCCTCGAGTAAGCAAAATAAAACTCACTACTCCTAAAAGTACAAAGGTCTACAGTAAGTGTAGAGACAGTCTGCTAGCGACTATACTTCAAACTCCAAGTGTAAACGAGCACTAACCTAACTCCGATCTATCTTCTTATCTCTCTGAGATGACCTACCCAAATCTCTCCTTATTTCTCCACTTCATATGTAACCACTCCATAACAATAATAAAATCGAACAAAGTGAGGCGCATTAAAGCACACGTGGATTCCTAATCTCGTCTAAGGGTAAGGGTACATATATATAATGATAATGAATATAAAAATCGAGCCTCCCACTCGATTATCCTCCTCTTCAATTAATGTCCTAAACCACTAGTTAATGTAATCAAACCATACATCACAACCACCAATCCCAATCAAGAAATTTGCATAGCACAACCACAACAATATGCATCAAACTCCAAGAAATAGAAATCTAATCCTAGAATCTAACACAAGCGCCAATAATATGTAACAAATCTAATGAAATAGTGAAAGGGTGAGCATGCGAAGTATGGATATCAATAAGCTCAAAAAACGGAATAAAAGGCTAATTACTAACTTCTTATCCCTCCTTGGTGAATCCGAAAACCCGAGACAATACTACAACTCCTTTCATATGTCTCCAGCGCCAATAAATGATGCAATCAATCAAATAATCACAAACAATGTAATCCCGGCGCCCTTTCGGGTTTTCACCAAAATTTTAAAGTGGTAGGAACTATTTTCTTTTCTTTTTCTTTATATTTTTTTCTTTATTTTCATGCACCCACCTTTTCCTTTTTATCCATTTTTACTTGCCTGGTTCTTTTGTATTTCTTTCTTTTTTTGTATTTTTTATTTTTTGTTGGAGCCCCCCTTTTCAATCCAATCACTTTTTACTCTCATGGGTTTTTCTTATTTTTTCTTTTCTTTTTAACAATAATAAAAGCAAAGGTTCAAGAAATATCCGGTACAAATAGCAGAATAGCACAAGACTAGCAAAAAACTCCTAAACAAGTCAACTCCTCTCCCCACACTTGAATCGCGCATTGTATGCAGCAAAAGAGGACACCATAAATAAGGAAAAGGAAGAATACACACCAATCAACCATCATCGTCGTCGTTGTCCGGATTGAGCAAAGACTGGTGTCGTATCAGGATCGTGATGAAGTGTCACGACCGTGACCGTTCAACTGGGACAAACTCTCGATCGTGATGAGTGTGTCTCGATCGTGACAAGGGCGATTTCGGGAGCTTTGTGTCGGTTTTACTCCTCCGATAGCTTCCTACATTCTAGCTCCGTAGTTTTTATGAAAAAGAAACAAAAACAAAAAAAATAATGGGAGAACCGTTAGTAATGCTCCCTCGGGTTGCCTCCCGATCAGCGCCTTAGTTAACGTCGTGGCACAACATAGTTTGATTCAACCAGCGTCTTTCGATCCCTTTGGAACCTCCGATTTCAGAATCTCTTGTATGAACCATTTCTGGAAAGGTTTGAACCTTATACCATTCACCTCTGTGACTCTCCACATCTGCTTCACCTTTTTCTTCTTACTTTCCCCACAATTAGACTCAACTTGGGGTTGTGCTTTTCCTTTCTTCGTAACCTGCACGACAGTACTAGCAGGTTTCTTTCCCTGTGTAGTTAGAGAGGTGGGGCTACCGCCCAAATCAGAATTAGGAAGTGGGGCGCGCAATGCAACCGAACATAGTTCGTGGGGTTTAATAACCTCATTAATAGAAAATACCGAGCTGTCATCCGGGGGTTGTTTCGGAGTTTTATATATATTAAAACTAACAAAATCCCGGTCAAACTCGAGTGTGAGCGCCCCGGTGTCTAGATCTAATTTAGTTTTGACTGTCCTCATAAAGGGTCTACCCAGAAGGATAGGTGCAGCCTACGCATCATAATTCATATCGAACACATAAAAATCTGCAGGAAATACAAGATTATCCACCATAACCTACAAATCTTCGAATATCCCTTTCGGGTAAACCGTTGACCTATCAGCAAGTTGAATTACAATTACTGTTTCATTCAGGGGTCCTAATCCTAGCAGTTTATATAAGGAAGACAGCATGACATTAATAGAAGCACCCAAATCTAGCATGGCCCTATCAATTTTAGTCTTACCGATAGTACAAGGAATACTGACCGTACCTTGATCCGAGCACTTAGTCAGGATCTTCTGCTGGATGGCCGCGGAAACTCTCTCGCTTACCAACACCTTTTGTTCCCTTTTTCAGCTTCTGGTTCCTCTTCATGGTGCAGAGCTCCTTCAGGAACTTAGCATAGCGCGGAACACTCTTGATGAGCTTAAGCAACGGGATGTTCACCTCACATTTACTAAATGTTTCGAAGATCTCCTTGTCGTTTGCGGGTTTGCGCGTGTCTTTCAAGGGTTATGGGAATGGTGCAGGTGGTTTCTCGTAGTACAGTGGAGGAAAGTTGGGCCTTACATAGTTTTGTTGTCTTAGCTTGAAGTCGCCTCTGTCCTCATAATCGTCGTCGGCATTTTACGGGTTGGAATCACAAACATCATCACTGGGTCGCGGTCGAGATGGTTCGTCACGATCGTGATGGTGTGAACTGGTGCTTAATCTCGATCGTGACATTGTGTCATGGTCGTGACCCCTTTCGTCGATTTTTTTGGAAAACACATCAACGTCATCTCGGTCACGATAACATTGTCGCGATCGTGACATTTCTACTGGGGCAAAGTCGCGATCGTGACACACCTCTATCGGTCGTGACATTAGCTCAGGTTCCTTCTCTGGGTGCGAATCTCGATCGCGACACCCTTGTCTCGGTCATGACAGTTGTTCAGCCTCCTTTCACAACATCTCTTCCTCTACCTTTTCATCGAGTGTTCGTCCACTTCGTATCGTGATGGCACTTATGTTTTCTCTTGGAGGTTCTATAGTTTGCGACGGTAACTTGCCTGAGCTCTGTTGCGTTAAATTATTGACAGCTTCCGCTATCTGGGCGGCTTGTTTCTCTAGATTCCTTATGCTCGATTCGGTTGCTTGGACATGGGTGGTGAAGTGTTGGGTCAAAGATCTGAGCATTTCCTCCATCGATGGCTTTGGGGTCTTGGTTGATATGGAGTGCGGTAGTGGTTGTTGTATTGATATTGTTGTTGGTTCTATCCACCAGCCGGTTCGCTCCATCTAAAACCAGGATGTTCATTGCCTCTCGGATTGTAGTAGTTGTTGTTGTTCTCATACCGAGGTTTGGAAGGCCCAAAACCTCCCATATCATGCACTTCATCAATAGCTGGATCCTACAGTTGCGGGCACGCATCAGTGTGATGACTATCATCTGCGCAAATACCACATAGTCGTGTTGGCTTCTGATTACCACTGGTGATATTCTTGATCATACTTTTCAAATCAGCAAGTTCGCTCTTCCATACATTGGCTCCTTTCCTTGTATATGTCGTCCAAAAACTCCTCGTTCCTTCAACAATTTCATTAAGTCGGGCTCTAGCTTCAGCAAGGGTCAAATTCAGCACACTACCATTGCAAGTAGCGTCTACTAACCTTCTCTCATTATCAAGTAACCCATTGTAAAGGTGGGTCACCAAGTCTTTCTCCTCGAACCCATGGAATGGGCAGCTAGCACATAATCTCGCGAACCTCTCGACGTAGTCGTACAGTGACTCGTCATCATGTTGCTCCACCATAGCAATCACTCTTTTTAATGCAATAGCCATTTTGGATGGGAAATACATACTAAGGAAGGCTTTGTGTAGTTTCTCCCAAGTGTCAATACTCCCTGTGGGTAGAAAATCATACCATTGACGCGCGTTGTCCTTTAATGTAAGACCAAAGGCTCTCATCTTAATCTGCTCATCGGTGACGTTACTCGGCTTGCTGCAGCTGCAAATGTCATGAAACTCACTTAGGTGCATAATTGGGTCTTCTTCAACCAGGCCATGGAATTTTGGTAGCAGGTTGATGAAACTAGTCTTGAGCTCGAATGTAACACCAACATTTAGGGCAGGCAGCATCACTCCTAGATGTTGTTGCGTCAGATCTGGGTCTGTAAGCTCTCGTAGCATTCTCGCAGCCATTGATTCGATCAAAAGATTTTGTAGAGATTGTCGCAGGTTGCGTAGGTGCGTCCGCTCTATCTTTGGAATGAAATCAAGTAAATCTGAATTAGTAGCACGAGCGTGGAGCATAAGATAGGTCCACACCAAAGTAGTAACACAAAGAGAAATAAACTATAATAGTTGGCTCCCCGGAAACGGCGCCAAAATTTGATGAGGCTACTAATGGTCGTTGTGCCTATCAAAGATACCCAACTATATAATCCACTAATAAAGCGGTAAGCAAGGGTCGAATCCCAAGGGAGCCAGAACGATAGTTTATTTCCTATGGTGCTACCAAGTAGTAACTATGGGGGGTTTTGTATGTGATCTTACGAACTAAGCAATTGAGCAAATGTAAAATCCATATAGGTTGGGTTGTAAACAATTATGATTATGAAGCTCACTCCTTCTAGCATTAGCACACTATTTAATATGCATGTTGATCATCGAATTCTATTAATTTATATTCTAAATTGGTTAATTTGGTTGTCCTACTCTTTGTTCATAAATAGCAACTAGTCCAAATAGTCCTAGAAACCCTTATTGTAAGTCATAACCAAGGAAATCTCAAGGTTCAAAAGCAAAAAAGCATAAAGATCAAAAATAAGTAGGCCTATGCAATAACATTGGCAAATCGCCGATACTCGACAAAGGTTTATAATCTCTACAGAATAAGCACTCGCAAATAGTTTATGCAAATTCTGCTCGCTATATAAAGACAAGACTTTTCAAAATGAATTATCAAGCCTAGCAATATGACGGATAATAATTAACCTAGTTTGCAATCTAGATAGAATCAAGATCAATTAATGAAATCAATAAAGCACAAGAGATCATAAAACAATCCTAAAATTTACCTTAGAACATAAATATAAGAATTTTCACAAAAAACCTAGAACAATGGCTTCAGCCTTAAGAGTGAACTATAGAGAACTTAGCCACACATAGCCATCGAAAGCAATGAATAATATGGATGAATGATGAGAAAACAAACCAGGGAGGATGATGAAAGTGGAATAAAGGTGGAAGCTTTCTTCTTGGTTGCTGCAGATTTCTAACTAAATAAAAGTGGAAAAAGAATAATGAGGTAAAGACGATTCTAACCTAATTACCTAAGGCTTATATAGTCTCCAATTAAAGGTAAATAAAATAATTCAAAATAAATCAAAAGATGTGGAAAAAACTAATAAAATCTCGGATAAAATCTTCGTATTTGGGTCGTTCGTGTCCGCGTCGCGATCGTGACATGAGAGTCGCGATCGCTACTTTTCTCCAGTTCTCAGGTCCGTGGATGGTCGCGATCATGATAAAGAGTCACGATCGTGACATCTCAACTGCGGCCAAGTCGCGATCGTGACATATCTGTCGCGGTCGTGACAGCTTCAACTGAGGGTGAATCGCGCTTCTGCAGAAAAGTGACGTTCATAGAATTGCCATAATTCCCGTCTCATAACTCCGATTGCGCTCATCTTTTGAGGTAATCAAGTAGACTTCAATATATAACTCCTATAATTTGAATCACCTCAATAGGACATCGGATCAGGGAGAACGAGCCATCTGAACTCATCTCAATATCTCAGCACTTCTTCTTAGCACTTCTTCTCTTCTCTTCAATGGTCAAAGCGCGTCTTCTACAAGCGTCGAGGCAGCTTGGCTTCGCCTCTCGACTTCTCCTTGGGTGTAGGCGTGGTATACTTCCTCTAGCTCCATCCCGAATGCACTAAAAGAGAGCACAACCGGGATCTCCATGATAAAACCACTAAATACCGCTTACGAGCATCCCACTGATCCATAAATGAACACCAAACCGGATTCCGGGAGTACCACTCGTTAAGCACCTAAACACCACTAATCCTAATCTAATAGTAGCTAGTTAACACCATATAATAAGCTCTTATCAAACAGTAACCAGTAAAGTTGTGTCTTCAATAGCGGAATATAAGATATGCAATTTAGCAGGCTTGACAGTGTAACACTGAACAGGAAGCAGTTGAAGCGGTAAGAGAACACAAACACAATATTTAGAGAGAAAAGCTTCAATAGCCAACTAGCTACTTACAGTAAAACCTGTACCTCTAGGTTTTCCTAGTAGGATTTAAAATCAATTTCTGTTATATTCAATGTTACATAATAATAATTCAGAGCTCCATCTACAAGCACCTAAATTTTAATATGGAACAACGATAATATCTCCTAGTCTAATTTGAACCTCCTAAACAACAATCTAGCTCTTACCTAAAGCTTGAACAAGCAGGTGTTAACTTTGTCTTCTTCAAAAGGTTTTTTTTGTGTATTTTTCCTGTGTGTTCACATCCCTTAACCTAGAGATACAAATAAACTATTTATACTCATATGCTAAGAGGAATGAGCATCTTGGATAGTTAACCCTAATCACGAGATCATACACAAGTAATAATCGGACCATATAATATAAATATATTACTTGGAATGATACAATCTCGTAAAATGTAACTAGCTAATTTGGAGGAGATTTGGTCTTCAACTTGGGAGTTAAGAAATAGTTTTCCTTATTTTTGAAACAACTGGCGCTCGCTCCATATATATGGAAAGTGATGGAGTGGCAGGCAAGGCGTTCACTTATTCTTGTGCAAAGCTTCTTCCATCCACGCGTTTTTCCAAGACTCTTCTTTAGCTATTACATAGCGTTGTCTTGATTCTTCAAGCCTTGTCAGTGCTGTTACATAGGCTATTTTGATAGAGTTTGAAGCAGTATCCTTGATTTCCCTTCTCACTTGTTCCATGAGTTTTATAATCTGCAATCACATAAATGACTATTCCATGAATTTCAACGGATTTTGTTATCACGTAAACATCAAGGAACACTTTCATAACTTACATTCCAACAATTTCCTCTTTTTGGTGATAACAAACCCCATATATAAAGGTAATGAATCATAGTCCTACCTAGTACTTAACAAGTAAACAAGGATCATCAATAGTTTGAGATTAAACAGTGGGCAAAGTTCCCCTTCAGATTTTGCCAAGCACAAATCAGATTTTAATGGCATTGTTCCCCCTTTGCAAAAGCATAAGTCAATAAGCAATCCAGTATCTTACAAAGATATGAAAACTATACCTCGCTTGAGAAACCGCGTCCTTATTAGTCTACATTTTTCCCTTTTGGCATCATCCGAAATATACTTATAGGGAACAGTTCATATGATGCAAGAAAATTTGTAAGCAATGAAATAGATAATATCAAGCAAGAGTTTTATTGTGCTAATTTGGGAAACTTTATTTGCTGAGTGCAGATTTAGCTTAAACAACACTTCTTTTGTAAATCTATGTAGCTCCTTCTATCCATAGTCCTTCACATCTGACTATTCTATAACTCATATAAAATATGTGTAAAAAGCCCTAATTATGCAATACTTATATGAGTTTATTCTGCATGATAGTCTTGAACATTGGCTACACTCACTTAATATAGGTAGCTCAAGTCTCTTGCAAAGAATGAGTATTGTCATTGATGTTGCTAGAGAACTTGAGTATCTCCACATCGAATGTGCAAATTCGATCGTTCATTGTGATCTAAATCCATCCAGCATCTTGCTTGATGATGATATGACTGCTCGAGTTGGTGATTTTGGACTAGCCAAGTTTATCCCTGGAGCCTTAACTTCAAACTCTACGGACCATACTAGCTCAACTCATAAGAGTAACTGTTGAATACGTCGCACCAGGTAATTATACTTACAATTTGCATTGTCCCGAAATTGTCTCCAAGACAATTAAATTGGTCTAATTAATTTCATGTTTTGTAGAATATGGTACTGGAAGCAAGGTATCTCCTGAACATGACATATAGGATCATCATTTTGGAGTTGATGACATCAAAGAAGCCAAAAAATACAATAATCAACAATTATCTCAACCCCCATGACTATGCAAAATCCACCCTTTCCAATGGAGTAATGGAAATTATTGACCACGGAATGCTCGGGGGTGATGAGATACTTCGTTCAAGAAATGTAACTGATATTAAGAAAAGAGAATGTATTAAATCAATCATCATGATAGGAGTGCAATGCTCAACAAATTTGCCACAAGAGAGATTGAAGATGTAGGATTAAAGGGGTTTTGGATCGAGTGGAGATCTAGGTCGTTCAAGACCAAAGCATGCAAATATAAAAGTAAAGCAATGCAAAAAAACAAAAGCTAAGTAATCAGAACACAAGGGTTTTTACGAGGTTTGATCTAGAAGATATACATCCTCGGGACTTCATGATTGAGGTCCAATCCACTAAGCAAACTCAATATTACAAGGGAAATTATAGTCACAAATCAATACAACCAATCGTTCAACGAAAAAACCAGTAAGAAAGACAACAAAGAAAGTAGCTACAAAAGAGATGAAATCTCCCTGAATCACACAACTCCAAAGGCTTCAAATCATGAGCTAAAGATCTCAAGGTTGTCTCAAGGTAGGTGAACACTTCAACACTTCTCAACGAACACCAAAGGAGTAGTAAAAGGGAAACCCTAGCAAAGCTCTGGTCAAAAGAGAGAGAAGCGGTGGAATAACAAGTGAAACCCTCAAATCTACCTTAAGGTTGAATAGTACGCAACTTATATATTCAGAGCCAAGGATTACCCAAAACTTAGCGTTTTGCGAAGTGACGGTCTCCATGGATCAACACAGCAACGGTAATAAGTCGAACAAGGCACAAATATGGGCAAGCTGGTAACTCATTGTATTAGGCCTCAACAAAACTTCCTAGGCCCAATATGGCCTTTTATTCCTAAGCACATGTCCATGTTATTGGGCTTAAGTTATTAGCTTCATGCCAGCAATAACATGGATAATGCTTCAAAGGTTAAAAGCCAAAACAATTGGTTTAAGATCATAGGAGTGTAGATAATCCTAGACTTAGGAAATTATAAACTCACAACAATTGCACCCTTAATTTCTTAAGTCTACCAGTAGTGGATTGAACTTCATCCGTTGTTGGTCAAAATCCTGATTCAGCTCAGTGTAATTCCTCTAAATGGAGGAAATTTTTACAAACAGAAACTTTTTAAAGGGGACAATCTTTGTCCCAAAATCAGCAGGGTTCTTTTCACCCTCTATCTTTTGAACCTTGATAACATAGTTGTAAACCTTTTCCCTGATAAAGTGGTACCTAACATCAATATGTTTAGTACGTTCATCATAAACAAGATTCTTATAGAGGTGCAAAGCACTTTGGCTATCCATATGTAGAGTGGCAATATAATGTTTGCCCTCTATTTCCTTTAGGATACCTTGGAGCCAAATGGCTTATTTGCAAGCTTTAGTGGAAGCAATATACTCAGCCTCAATTGAGGACAAATCCACTATAGATTGTTGTTGTGTTTTCCATGAAATACAATTTCCGCACCAAGTGTAAACATAGGCTGTTGTGGATTTCCAATTATCCTTGTTACTCGCATATTCAGAGTCCACAAAGCCATATAGTTCACTTGGTGCAGTATGCTTAGCATATAATAGACCCATATCAATATAGAACCAGCCAGATATTTTACAAAAGATTTCATGGCAGACCAGTGCTTTTCAGCAAGGTCTGTCATGAATCTGCTAAGGGAACTTATAGTAAAAGCTAAATCAGGCCTGGTGCAAATCATGTTGTACATAATAGAGCCAACAGCAGAATCATAAGGCACTTTTTCCATTTTTAGCATTTCAGCAGAAGTGATAGGTTCAATAGATTTAGACAGATCATGATGTAAACTTAAAGGTATGATATTAAGCTTTACATTTTCCACCTTAAATCTTTCTAATACTTTCCTTGTATATTCAGGCTGGGAAAGCCACATCCTACAAGTTGGTCTGTCTTTAGTGATTTTAATACCTAGTATCTTCCTAGCTAGTCCTAGATCTTTCATGTCAAAGTTGTCTTTTAGTTCACCTTTTATGTTCAGAATTTTGGCCTTAGATTTACTCATAAGGAGTATGTCATCCACATGGAGAAGAACATATAAAGGTTCAGAACTCGTTACCCCTTAAAGTACAAACATGTGTCATACTCACTCCTAGTAAAACCCAGTTTTAACATACAAGAGTCAAACTTTAAATTCCAGTTTCTAGGGGACTGTTTTAGGCCATAGATGGATTTTCTAAGTAGACATGCAAGTTCAGCTTTAGTAAGATCAATAAATCCTTTAGGTTGGTTCATGTATATGGTCTCATGCAGGTCACCATGTAAGAAGGCGGTCTTAACATCCATTTGTTCTAAATCAAGGTCATAGACAACAGCCATAGATAACAATAATCTCATGGTCTTATATTTAACAACTGGGGCGAAGATCTCAGTATAATCTTCACCCTCTCTTCGGGTAAAACCCTTGTCATCCAACCTAGCCTTGTATCTAGGTGGGTACCCAGGGTTCACACCTTCCTTTAGTTTATAAATCCACTTACAATCAATAAGCCTAGCATTTAAAGGTTTAGGAACTAGATTCCAAGTTTCATTAACATGCATAGAGTCAATTTCTTCCTTCATAGCTAGTTGCCGGTTTTTAACATTTTGACATTTTATAGCTTGATTGTAAGTGTCAGGAGTATAATCATTCACAACATTAGCAATGGTAAGAGCAAATTCAACTATGTTGGACATATATCTAATATTAGGTTTCCTATTTCTCGGTTCTCTATCCCTAGTTAGTTGATAATTGTTCAAGTCATGTTGTTCTATTGTAGAATTAGGTTCATGATCATCTTGAATCAAATTATCATGCATCGTTTGCTCAGAACTAACAGGATCAGAGGATAGAGGGTTAGAGGATACCACCACTTGCTCATTATTATTGTTTGTATCTCCTTGATCAGTAGCTTCAGCTGAAGCATCAGTCTCTTTAGGTAGTGAAGCTCCTTCAAACATTCTGATGTCAAATTATTCCTCAATTTCTTCACTTCTTTGTCCAGGAATGAAG
>NW_027368061.1:0-52582 GCF_046119375.1 Phyllobates terribilis
CCCTTGGACCTCTTTATGAAAAGAAGAACGACACTCCTGATATGTGAGGTGGCATGGATAGGGTCCCAATCAAACAAAGTTGTTGATTAGCCATTGAACCTTTCAGGTCATGTGATCAGTCACATTCCTGGAAGGAATTTCAAGATGTGGTAATGTATACGATGGATGAGTGTACATATATATATATATATATATATATATATAAGTGTTTGTGTGTGTGGAGCTGCATGAGTATATAAGAGAGCTGTTGGTGTATGTAAGAAAGCTGTGTACAAGTATGTAGCAAAACAGTGCGTGTATGTAACAGAGGTGTGAGTGCATACTTCAAAGCTGTAGAAAAGCTATATGTGTTAGAACTGTGTTTGTGTATGGAGGAGAGTTGTGTGTGTATTTCGGAAAATTGCGTGTGTGATAGTAGTAGAGTTGTGTGTATGCAGGAGAGATGTGTGTATGTAGGAAAGAGGGTGGAAACTTATCAATGCTATAGGACCTATGCAAGAACCTAACATGATTAAATTTGACTCATGACAATACAGCTTTAAAAAATGCATTGGCAGCAATTGTACCGATCATCTACTTTCAATGAATTATCAGCAAATTGGTGAAAGTACACCTATTAAAAAAAAAATAACAGCCTCCTCCATATCCCCTCTAGCTGTCCTGTCCATCACCAAGATAGGTGCGTTTTCTCCCATTTTAGGTAGAAGTAATGTTCAACCAATTTGCTTCTAATTTAGACAAAGTAGTAGGAAAGTTTATCAAACAAACTCTACATATGAGCTCTATCTATTTTACAATACGTGTAATATGTATTCACAAAATGTCCATTTTCTATATGTGTGAACTTCACATCTTTTTTTTTTTTAGTAAGTTTTAGTGCATGATGAGGTGGTGTTTACCTATAGGATCCACCATCTCTTGGACTGGGCACCATTGATGGTATTTATTGGGCCCCACGTTCTTAAGTAAATCTCAATATTGCTTCAAAAAGGTAGCTATGCATATACAGTTTACAGACAGAATGTTAACATATTAAGCAAGAGTGTGACAACTTATCAGTGCTAAATGTGCCATAAAAAAACCCAGCATGTAAAATTCTTAGCTTTGACAAGTGACAACATATCTGGCAAAATGCATTGTAAACCAAATGTAATTTTTAGCTGCAGTAAATTTTAGACAATCAAAATGATGTTAAAATTTGTGTGTTTCTTACAGTCTAGAGGCTGCTTATTCTGATGGAGGAAAACACTGACAGCATCCTTCATGATCACTGAAAGAACTGTTCTCCTTTCTCCTGCCCCACACTGATCTATCTGATCGGTGCAGTGCAGGGGAGAAAGTCACCAGGACTTGCACGGATGTTGCGCATCCTGTGTAGCTGAAAAAACTTCTGCAAGACTAGCCCTTGGACCTCTTTATGAAAAGAAGAACGACACTCCTGATATGTGAGGTGGCATGGATAGGGTCCCAATCAAACAAAGTTGTTGATTAGCCATTGAACCTTTCAGGTCATGTGATCAGTCACATTCCTGGAAGGAATTTCAAGATGTGGTAATGTATACGATGGATGAGTGTACATATATATATATATATATATATATATAAGTGTTTGTGTGTGTGGAGCTGCATGAGTATATAAGAGAGCTGTTGGTGTATGTAAGAAAGCTGTGTACAAGTATGTAGCAAAACAGTGCGTGTATGTAACAGAGGTGTGAGTGCATACTTCAAAGCTGTAGAAAAGCTATATGTGTTAGAACTGTGTTTGTGTATGGAGGAGAGTTGTGTGTGTATTTCGGAAAATTGCGTGTGTGATAGTAGTAGAGTTGTGTGTATGCAGGAGAGATGTGTGTATGTAGGAAAGAGGGTGGAAACTTATCAATGCTATAGGACCTATGCAAGAACCTAACATGATCAAATTTGACTCATGACAATACAGCTTTAAAAAATGCATTGGCAGCAATTGTACCGATCATCTACTTTCAATGAATTATCAGCAAATTGGTGAAAGTACACCTATTAAAAAAAAAATAACAGCCTCCTCCATATCCCCTCTAGCTGTCCTGTCCATCACCAAGATAGGTGCGTTTTCTGCCATTTTAGGTAGAAGTAATGTTCAACCAATTTGCTTCTAATTTAGACAAAGTAGTAGGAAAGTTTATCAAACAAACTCTACATATGAGCTCTATCTATTTTACAATACGTGTAATATGTATTCACAAAATGTCCATTTTCTATATGTGTGAACTTCACATCTTTTTTTTTTTTTAGTAAGTTTTAGTGCATGATGAGGTGGTGTTTACCTATAGGATCCACCATCTCTTGGACTGGGCACCATTGATGGTATTTATTGGGCCCCACGTTCTTAAGTAAATCTCAATATTGCTTCAAAAAGGTAGCTATGCATATACAGTTTACAGACAGAATGTTAACATATTAAGCAAGAGTGTGACAACTTATCAGTGCTAAATGTGCCATAAAAAAACCCAGCATGTAAAATTCTTAGCTTTGACAAGTGACAACATATCTGGCAAAATGCATTGTAAACCAAATGTAATTTTTAGCTGCAGTAAATTTTAGACAATCAAAATGATGTTAAAATGTGTGTGTTTCTTACAGTCTAGAGGCTGCTTATTCTGATGGAGGAAAACACTGACAGCATCCTTCATGATCACTGAAAGAACTGTTCTCCTTTCTCCTGCCCCACACTGATCTATCTGATCGGTGCAGTGCAGGGGAGAAAGTCACCAGGACTTGCACGGATGTTGCGCATCCTGTGTAGCTGAAAAAACTTCTGCAAGACTAGCCCTTGGACCTCTTTATGAAAAGAAGAACGACACTCCTGATATGTGAGGTGGCATGGATAGGGTCCCAATCAAACAAAGTTGTTGATTAGCCATTGAACCTTTCAGGTCATGTGATCAGTCACATTCCTGGAAGGAATTTCAAGATGTGGTAATGTATACGATGGATGAGTGTACATATATATATATAAGTGTTTGTGTGTGTGGAGCTGCATGAGTATATAAGAGAGCTGTTGGTGTATGTAAGAAAGCTGTGTACAAGTATGTAGCAAAACAGTGCGTGTATGTAACAGAGGTGTGAGTGCATACTTCAAAGCTGTAGAAAAGCTATATGTGTTAGAACTGTGTTTGTGTATGGAGGAGAGTTGTGTGTGTATTTCGGAAAATTGCGTGTGTGATAGTAGTAGAGTTGTGTGTATGCAGGAGAGATGTGTGTATGTAGGAAAGAGGGTGGAAACTTATCAATGCTATAGGACCTATGCAAGAACCTAACATGATCAAATTTGACTCATGACAATACAGCTTTAAAAAATGCATTGGCAGCAATTGTACCGATCATCTACTTTCAATGAATTATCAGCAAATTGGTGAAAGTACACCTATTAAAAAAAAAATAACAGCCTCCTCCATATCCCCTCTAGCTGTCCTGTCCATCACCAAGATAGGTGCGTTTTCTGCCATTTTAGGTAGAAGTAATGTTCAACCAATTTGCTTCTAATTTAGACAAAGTAGTAGGAAAGTTTATCAAACAAACTCTACATATGAGCTCTATCTATTTTACAATACGTGTAATATGTATTCACAAAATGTCCATTTTCTATATGTGTGAACTTCACATCTTTTTTTTTTTTTAGTAAGTTTTAGTGCATGATGAGGTGGTGTTTACCTATAGGATCCACCATCTCTTGGACTGGGCACCATTGATGGTATTTATTGGGCCCCACGTTCTTAAGTAAATCTCAATATTCATATACAGTTTACAGACAGAATGTTAACATATTAAGCAAGAGTGTGACAACTTATCAGTGCTAAATGTGCCATAAAAAAACCCAGCATGTAAAATTCTTAGCTTTGACAAGTGACAACATATCTGGCAAAATGCATTGTAAACCAAATGTAATTTTTAGCTGCAGTAAATTTTAGACAATCAAAATGATGTTAAAATGTGTGTGTTTCTTACAGTCTAGAGGCTGCTTATTCTGATGGAGGAAAACACTGACAGCATCCTTCATGATCACTGAAAGAACTGTTCTCCTTTCTCCTGCCCCACACTGATCTATCTGATCGGTGCAGTGCAGGGGAGAAAGTCACCAGGACTTGCACGGATGTTGCGCATCCTGTGTAGCTGAAAAAACTTCTGCAAGACTAGCCCTTGGACCTCTTTATGAAAAGAAGAACGACACTCCTGATATGTGAGGTGGCATGGATAGGGTCCCAATCAAACAAAGTTGTTGATTAGCCATTGAACCTTTCAGGTCATGTGATCAGTCACATTCCTGGAAGGAATTTCAAGATGTGGTAATGTATACGATGGATGAGTGTACATATATATATATATATATATATATATATAAGTGTTTGTGTGTGTGGAGCTGCATGAGTATATAAGAGAGCTGTTGGTGTATGTAAGAAAGCTGTGTACAAGTATGTAGCAAAACAGTGCGTGTATGTAACAGAGGTGTGAGTGCATACTTCAAAGCTGTAGAAAAGCTATATGTGTTAGAACTGTGTTTGTGTATGGAGGAGAGTTGTGTGTGTATTTCGGAAAATTGCGTGTGTGATAGTAGTAGAGTTGTGTGTATGCAGGAGAGATGTGTGTATGTAGGAAAGAGGGTGGAAACTTATCAATGCTATAGGACCTATGCAAGAACCTAACATGATCAAATTTGACTCATGACAATACAGCTTTAAAAAATGCATTGGCAGCAATTGTACCGATCATCTACTTTCAATGAATTATCAGCAAATTGGTGAAAGTACACCTATTAAAAAAAAAATAACAGCCTCCTCCATATCCCCTCTAGCTGTCCTGTCCATCACCAAGATAGGTGCGTTTTCTGCCATTTTAGGTAGAAGTAATGTTCAACCAATTTGCTTCTAATTTAGACAAAGTAGTAGGAAAGTTTATCAAACAAACTCTACATATGAGCTCTATCTATTTTACAATACGTGTAATATGTATTCACAAAATGTCCATTTTCTATATGTGTGAACTTCACATCTTTTTTTTTTTTTAGTAAGTTTTAGTGCATGATGAGGTGGTGTTTACCTATAGGATCCACCATCTCTTGGACTGGGCACCATTGATGGTATTTATTGGGCCCCACGTTCTTAAGTAAATCTCAATATTGCTTCAAAAAGGTAGCTATGCATATACAGTTTACAGACAGAATGTTAACATATTAAGCAAGAGTGTGACAACTTATCAGTGCTAAATGTGCCATAAAAAAACCCAGCATGTAAAATTCTTAGCTTTGACAAGTGACAACATATCTGGCAAAATGCATTGTAAACCAAATGTAATTTTTAGCTGCAGTAAATTTTAGACAATCAAAATGATGTTAAAATGTGTGTGTTTCTTACAGTCTAGAGGCTGCTTATTCTGATGGAGGAAAACACTGACAGCATCCTTCATGATCACTGAAAGAACTGTTCTCCTTTCTCCTGCCCCACACTGATCTATCTGATCGGTGCAGTGCAGGGGAGAAAGTCACCAGGACTTGCACGGATGTTGCGCATCCTGTGTAGCTGAAAAAACTTCTGCAAGACTAGCCCTTGGACCTCTTTATGAAAAGAAGAACGACACTCCTGATATGTGAGGTGGCATGGATAGGGTCCCAATCAAACAAAGTTGTTGATTAGCCATTGAACCTTTCAGGTCATGTGATCAGTCACATTCCTGGAAGGAATTTCAAGATGTGGTAATGTATACGATGGATGAGTGTACATATATATATATATATATATATATATAAGTGTTTGTGTGTGTGGAGCTGCATGAGTATATAAGAGAGCTGTTGGTGTATGTAAGAAAGCTGTGTACAAGTATGTAGCAAAACAGTGCGTGTATGTAACAGAGGTGTGAGTGCATACTTCAAAGCTGTAGAAAAGCTATATGTGTTAGAACTGTGTTTGTGTATGGAGGAGAGTTGTGTGTGTATTTCGGAAAATTGCGTGTGTGATAGTAGTAGAGTTGTGTGTATGCAGGAGAGATGTGTGTATGTAGGAAAGAGGGTGGAAACTTATCAATGCTATAGGACCTATGCAAGAACCTAACATGATTAAATTTGACTCATGACAATACAGCTTTAAAAAATGCATTGGCAGCAATTGTACCGATCATCTACTTTCAATGAATTATCAGCAAATTGGTGAAAGTACACCTATTAAAAAAAAAATAACAGCCTCCTCCATATCCCCTCTAGCTGTCCTGTCCATCACCAAGATAGGTGCGTTTTCTCCCATTTTAGGTAGAAGTAATGTTCAACCAATTTGCTTCTAATTTAGACAAAGTAGTAGGAAAGTTTATCAAACAAACTCTACATATGAGCTCTATCTATTTTACAATACGTGTAATATGTATTCACAAAATGTCCATTTTCTATATGTGTGAACTTCACATCTTTTTTTTTTTTAGTAAGTTTTAGTGCATGATGAGGTGGTGTTTACCTATAGGATCCACCATCTCTTGGACTGGGCACCATTGATGGTATTTATTGGGCCCCACGTTCTTAAGTAAATCTCAATATTGCTTCAAAAAGGTAGCTATGCATATACAGTTTACAGACAGAATGTTAACATATTAAGCAAGAGTGTGACAACTTATCAGTGCTAAATGTGCCATAAAAAAACCCAGCATGTAAAATTCTTAGCTTTGACAAGTGACAACATATCTGGCAAAATGCATTGTAAACCAAATGTAATTTTTAGCTGCAGTAAATTTTAGACAATCAAAATGATGTTAAAATTTGTGTGTTTCTTACAGTCTAGAGGCTGCTTATTCTGATGGAGGAAAACACTGACAGCATCCTTCATGATCACTGAAAGAACTGTTCTCCTTTCTCCTGCCCCACACTGATCTATCTGATCGGTGCAGTGCAGGGGAGAAAGTCACCAGGACTTGCACGGATGTTGCGCATCCTGTGTAGCTGAAAAAACTTCTGCAAGACTAGCCCTTGGACCTCTTTATGAAAAGAAGAACGACACTCCTGATATGTGAGGTGGCATGGATAGGGTCCCAATCAAACAAAGTTGTTGATTAGCCATTGAACCTTTCAGGTCATGTGATCAGTCACATTCCTGGAAGGAATTTCAAGATGTGGTAATGTATACGATGGATGAGTGTACATATATATATATATATATATATATATAAGTGTTTGTGTGTGTGGAGCTGCATGAGTATATAAGAGAGCTGTTGGTGTATGTAAGAAAGCTGTGTACAAGTATGTAGCAAAACAGTGCGTGTATGTAACAGAGGTGTGAGTGCATACTTCAAAGCTGTAGAAAAGCTATATGTGTTAGAACTGTGTTTGTGTATGGAGGAGAGTTGTGTGTGTATTTCGGAAAATTGCGTGTGTGATAGTAGTAGAGTTGTGTGTATGCAGGAGAGATGTGTGTATGTAGGAAAGAGGGTGGAAACTTATCAATGCTATAGGACCTATGCAAGAACCTAACATGATCAAATTTGACTCATGACAATACAGCTTTAAAAAATGCATTGGCAGCAATTGTACCGATCATCTACTTTCAATGAATTATCAGCAAATTGGTGAAAGTACACCTATTAAAAAAAAAATAACAGCCTCCTCCATATCCCCTCTAGCTGTCCTGTCCATCACCAAGATAGGTGCGTTTTCTGCCATTTTAGGTAGAAGTAATGTTCAACCAATTTGCTTCTAATTTAGACAAAGTAGTAGGAAAGTTTATCAAACAAACTCTACATATGAGCTCTATCTATTTTACAATACGTGTAATATGTATTCACAAAATGTCCATTTTCTATATGTGTGAACTTCACATCTTTTTTTTTTTTTAGTAAGTTTTAGTGCATGATGAGGTGGTGTTTACCTATAGGATCCACCATCTCTTGGACTGGGCACCATTGATGGTATTTATTGGGCCCCACGTTCTTAAGTAAATCTCAATATTGCTTCAAAAAGGTAGCTATGCATATACAGTTTACAGACAGAATGTTAACATATTAAGCAAGAGTGTGACAACTTATCAGTGCTAAATGTGCCATAAAAAAACCCAGCATGTAAAATTCTTAGCTTTGACAAGTGACAACATATCTGGCAAAATGCATTGTAAACCAAATGTAATTTTTAGCTGCAGTAAATTTTAGACAATCAAAATGATGTTAAAATGTGTGTGTTTCTTACAGTCTAGAGGCTGCTTATTCTGATGGAGGAAAACACTGACAGCATCCTTCATGATCACTGAAAGAACTGTTCTCCTTTCTCCTGCCCCACACTGATCTATCTGATCGGTGCAGTGCAGGGGAGAAAGTCACCAGGACTTGCACGGATGTTGCGCATCCTGTGTAGCTGAAAAAACTTCTGCAAGACTAGCCCTTGGACCTCTTTATGAAAAGAAGAACGACACTCCTGATATGTGAGGTGGCATGGATAGGGTCCCAATCAAACAAAGTTGTTGATTAGCCATTGAACCTTTCAGGTCATGTGATCAGTCACATTCCTGGAAGGAATTTCAAGATGTGGTAATGTATACGATGGATGAGTGTACATATATATATATATATATATATATATATAAGTGTTTGTGTGTGTGGAGCTGCATGAGTATATAAGAGAGCTGTTGGTGTATGTAAGAAAGCTGTGTACAAGTATGTAGCAAAACAGTGCGTGTATGTAACAGAGGTGTGAGTGCATACTTCAAAGCTGTAGAAAAGCTATATGTGTTAGAACTGTGTTTGTGTATGGAGGAGAGTTGTGTGTGTATTTCGGAAAATTGCGTGTGTGATAGTAGTAGAGTTGTGTGTATGCAGGAGAGATGTGTGTATGTAGGAAAGAGGGTGGAAACTTATCAATGCTATAGGACCTATGCAAGAACCTAACATGATTAAATTTGACTCATGACAATACAGCTTTAAAAAATGCATTGGCAGCAATTGTACCGATCATCTACTTTCAATGAATTATCAGCAAATTGGTGAAAGTACACCTATTAAAAAAAAAATAACAGCCTCCTCCATATCCCCTCTAGCTGTCCTGTCCATCACCAAGATAGGTGCGTTTTCTGCCATTTTAGGTAGAAGTAATGTTCAACCAATTTGCTTCTAATTTAGACAAAGTAGTAGGAAAGTTTATCAAACAAACTCTACATATGAGCTCTATCTATTTTACAATACGTGTAATATGTATTCACAAAATGTCCATTTTCTATATGTGTGAACTTCACATCTTTTTTTTTTTTAGTAAGTTTTAGTGCATGATGAGGTGGTGTTTACCTATAGGATCCACCATCTCTTGGACTGGGCACCATTGATGGTATTTATTGGGCCCCACGTTCTTAAGTAAATCTCAATATTGCTTCAAAAAGGTAGCTATGCATATACAGTTTACAGACAGAATGTTAACATATTAAGCAAGAGTGTGACAACTTATCAGTGCTAAATGTGCCATAAAAAAACCCAGCATGTAAAATTCTTAGCTTTGACAAGTGACAACATATCTGGCAAAATGCATTGTAAACCAAATGTAATTTTTAGCTGCAGTAAATTTTAGACAATCAAAATGATGTTAAAATGTGTGTGTTTCTTACAGTCTAGAGGCTGCTTATTCTGATGGAGGAAAACACTGACAGCATCCTTCATGATCACTGAAAGAACTGTTCTCCTTTCTCCTGCCCCACACTGATCTATCTGATCGGTGCAGTGCAGGGGAGAAAGTCACCAGGACTTGCACGGATGTTGCGCATCCTGTGTAGCTGAAAAAACTTCTGCAAGACTAGCCCTTGGACCTCTTTATGAAAAGAAGAACGACACTCCTGATATGTGAGGTGGCATGGATAGGGTCCCAATCAAACAAAGTTGTTGATTAGCCATTGAACCTTTCAGGTCATGTGATCAGTCACATTCCTGGAAGGAATTTCAAGATGTGGTAATGTATACGATGGATGAGTGTACATATATATATATATATATATATATATAAGTGTTTGTGTGTGTGGAGCTGCATGAGTATATAAGAGAGCTGTTGGTGTATGTAAGAAAGCTGTGTACAAGTATGTAGCAAAACAGTGCGTGTATGTAACAGAGGTGTGAGTGCATACTTCAAAGCTGTAGAAAAGCTATATGTGTTAGAACTGTGTTTGTGTATGGAGGAGAGTTGTGTGTGTATTTCGGAAAATTGCGTGTGTGATAGTAGTAGAGTTGTGTGTATGCAGGAGAGATGTGTGTATGCAGGAGAGATGTGTGTATGTAGGAAAGAGGGTGGAAACTTATCAATGCTATAGGACCTATGCAAGAACCTAACATGATCAAATTTGACTCATGACAATACAGCTTTAAAAAATGCATTGGCAGCAATTGTACCGATCATCTACTTTCAATGAATTATCAGCAAATTGGTGAAAGTACACCTATTAAAAAAAAAATAACAGCCTCCTCCATATCCCCTCTAGCTGTCCTGTCCATCACCAAGATAGGTGCGTTTTCTGCCATTTTAGGTAGAAGTAATGTTCAACCAATTTGCTTCTAATTTAGACAAAGTAGTAGGAAAGTTTATCAAACAAACTCTACATATGAGCTCTATCTATTTTACAATACGTGTAATATGTATTCACAAAATGTCCATTTTCTATATGTGTGAACTTCACATCTTTTTTTTTTTTAGTAAGTTTTAGTGCATGATGAGGTGTTGTTTACCTATAGGATCCACCATCTCTTGGACTGGGCACCATTGATGGTATTTATTGGGCCCCACGTTCTTAAGTAAATCTCAATATTGCTTCAAAAAGGTAGCTATGCATATACAGTTTACAGACAGAATGTTAACATATTAAGCAAGAGTGTGACAACTTATCAGTGCTAAATGTGCCATAAAAAAACCCAGCATGTAAAATTCTTAGCTTTGACAAGTGACAACATATCTGGCAAAATGCATTGTAAACCAAATGTAATTTTTAGCTGCAGTAAATTTTAGACAATCAAAATGATGTTAAAATGTGTGTGTTTCTTACAGTCTAGAGGCTGCTTATTCTGATGGAGGAAAACACTGACAGCATCCTTCATGATCACTGAAAGAACTGTTCTCCTTTCTCCCGCCCCACACTGATCTATCTGATCGGTGCAGTGCAGGGGAGAAAGTCACCAGGACTTGCACGGATGTTGCGCATCCTGTGTAGCTGAAAAAACTTCTGCAAGACTAGCCCTTGGACCTCTTTATGAAAAGAAGAACGACACTCCTGATATGTGAGGTGGCATGGATAGGGTCCCAATCAAACAAAGTTGTTGATTAGCCATTGAACCTTTCAGGTCATGTGATCAGTCACATTCCTGGAAGGAATTTCAAGATGTGGTAATGTATACGATGGATGAGTGTACATATATATATATATATATATATATATATATAAGTGTTTGTGTGTGTGGAGCTGCATGAGTATATAAGAGAGCTGTTGGTGTATGTAAGAAAGCTGTGTACAAGTATGTAGCAAAACAGTGCGTGTATGTAACAGAGGTGTGAGTGCATACTTCAAAGCTGTAGAAAAGCTATATGTGTTAGAACTGTGTTTGTGTATGGAGGAGAGTTGTGTGTGTATTTCGGAAAATTGCGTGTGTGATAGTAGTAGAGTTGTGTGTATGCAGGAGAGATGTGTGTATGTAGGAAAGAGGGTGGAAACTTATCAATGCTATAGGACCTATGCAAGAACCTAACATGATCAAATTTGACTCATGACAATACAGCTTTAAAAAATGCATTGGCAGCAATTGTACCGATCATCTACTTTCAATGAATTATCAGCAAATTGGTGAAAGTACACCTATTAAAAAAAAAATAACAGCCTCCTCCATATCCCCTCTAGCTGTCCTGTCCATCACCAAGATAGGTGCGTTTTCTGCCATTTTAGGTAGAAGTAATGTTCAACCAATTTGCTTCTAATTTAGACAAAGTAGTAGGAAAGTTTATCAAACAAACTCTACATATGAGCTCTATCTATTTTACAATACGTGTAATATGTATTCACAAAATGTCCATTTTCTATATGTGTGAACTTCACATCTTTTTTTTTTTTTAGTAAGTTTTAGTGCATGATGAGGTGGTGTTTACCTATAGGATCCACCATCTCTTGGACTGGGCACCATTGATGGTATTTATTGGGCCCCACGTTCTTAAGTAAATCTCAATATTGCTTCAAAAAGGTAGCTATGCATATACAGTTTACAGACAGAATGTTAACATATTAAGCAAGAGTGTGACAACTTATCAGTGCTAAATGTGCCATAAAAAAACCCAGCATGTAAAATTCTTAGCTTTGACAAGTGACAACATATCTGGCAAAATGCATTGTAAACCAAATGTAATTTTTAGCTGCAGTAAATTTTAGACAATCAAAATGATGTTAAAATGTGTGTGTTTCTTACAGTCTAGAGGCTGCTTATTCTGATGGAGGAAAACACTGACAGCATCCTTCATGATCACTGAAAGAACTGTTCTCCTTTCTCCTGCCCCACACTGATCTATCTGATCGGTGCAGTGCAGGGGAGAAAGTCACCAGGACTTGCACGGATGTTGCGCATCCTGTGTAGCTGAAAAAACTTCTGCAAGACTAGCCCTTGGACCTCTTTATGAAAAGAAGAACGACACTCCTGATATGTGAGGTGGCATGGATAGGGTCCCAATCAAACAAAGTTGTTGATTAGCCATTGAACCTTTCAGGTCATGTGATCAGTCACATTCCTGGAAGGAATTTCAAGATGTGGTAATGTATACGATGGATGAGTGTACATATATATATATATATATATATATATATATATAAGTGTTTGTGTGTGTGGAGCTGCATGAGTATATAAGAGAGCTGTTGGTGTATGTAAGAAAGCTGTGTACAAGTATGTAGCAAAACAGTGCGTGTATGTAACAGAGGTGTGAGTGCATACTTCAAAGCTGTAGAAAAGCTATATGTGTTAGAACTGTGTTTGTGTATGGAGGAGAGTTGTGTGTGTATTTCGGAAAATTGCGTGTGTGATAGTAGTAGAGTTGTGTGTATGCAGGAGAGATGTGTGTATGCAGGAGAGATGTGTGTATGTAGGAAAGAGGGTGGAAACTTATCAATGCTATAGGACCTATGCAAGAACCTAACATGATCAAATTTGACTCATGACAATACAGCTTTAAAAAATGCATTGGCAGCAATTGTACCGATCATCTACTTTCAATGAATTATCAGCAAATTGGTGAAAGTACACCTATTAAAAAAAAAATAACAGCCTCCTCCATATCCCCTCTAGCTGTCCTGTCCATCACCAAGATAGGTGCGTTTTCTGCCATTTTAGGTAGAAGTAATGTTCAACCAATTTGCTTCTAATTTAGACAAAGTAGTAGGAAAGTTTATCAAACAAACTCTACATATGAGCTCTATCTATTTTACAATACGTGTAATATGTATTCACAAAATGTCCATTTTCTATATGTGTGAACTTCACATCTTTTTTTTTTTTAGTAAGTTTTAGTGCATGATGAGGTGTTGTTTACCTATAGGATCCACCATCTCTTGGACTGGGCACCATTGATGGTATTTATTGGGCCCCACGTTCTTAAGTAAATCTCAATATTGCTTCAAAAAGGTAGCTATGCATATACAGTTTACAGACAGAATGTTAACATATTAAGCAAGAGTGTGACAACTTATCAGTGCTAAATGTGCCATAAAAAAACCCAGCATGTAAAATTCTTAGCTTTGACAAGTGACAACATATCTGGCAAAATGCATTGTAAACCAAATGTAATTTTTAGCTGCAGTAAATTTTAGACAATCAAAATGATGTTAAAATGTGTGTGTTTCTTACAGTCTAGAGGCTGCTTATTCTGATGGAGGAAAACACTGACAGCATCCTTCATGATCACTGAAAGAACTGTTCTCCTTTCTCCCGCCCCACACTGATCTATCTGATCGGTGCAGTGCAGGGGAGAAAGTCACCAGGACTTGCACGGATGTTGCGCATCCTGTGTAGCTGAAAAAACTTCTGCAAGACTAGCCCTTGGACCTCTTTATGAAAAGAAGAACGACACTCCTGATATGTGAGGTGGCATGGATAGGGTCCCAATCAAACAAAGTTGTTGATTAGCCATTGAACCTTTCAGGTCATGTGATCAGTCACATTCCTGGAAGGAATTTCAAGATGTGGTAATGTATACGATGGATGAGTGTACATATATATATATATATATATAAGTGTTTGTGTGTGTGGAGCTGCATGAGTATATAAGAGAGCTGTTGGTGTATGTAAGAAAGCTGTGTACAAGTATGTAGCAAAACAGTGCGTGTATGTAACAGAGGTGTGAGTGCATACTTCAAAGCTGTAGAAAAGCTATATGTGTTAGAACTGTGTTTGTGTATGGAGGAGAGTTGTGTGTGTATTTCGGAAAATTGCGTGTGTGATAGTAGTAGAGTTGTGTGTATGCAGGAGAGATGTGTGTATGTAGGAAAGAGGGTGGAAACTTATCAATGCTATAGGACCTATGCAAGAACCTAACATGATCAAATTTGACTCATGACAATACAGCTTTAAAAAATGCATTGGCAGCAATTGTACCGATCATCTACTTTCAATGAATTATCAGCAAATTGGTGAAAGTACACCTATTAAAAAAAAAATAACAGCCTCCTCCATATCCCCTCTAGCTGTCCTGTCCATCACCAAGATAGGTGCGTTTTCTGCCATTTTAGGTAGAAGTAATGTTCAACCAATTTGCTTCTAATTTAGACAAAGTAGTAGGAAAGTTTATCAAACAAACTCTACATATGAGCTCTATCTATTTTACAATACGTGTAATATGTATTCACAAAATGTCCATTTTCTATATGTGTGAACTTCACATCTTTTTTTTTTTTTAGTAAGTTTTAGTGCATGATGAGGTGGTGTTTACCTATAGGATCCACCATCTCTTGGACTGGGCACCATTGATGGTATTTATTGGGCCCCACGTTCTTAAGTAAATCTCAATATTGCTTCAAAAAGGTAGCTATGCATATACAGTTTACAGACAGAATGTTAACATATTAAGCAAGAGTGTGACAACTTATCAGTGCTAAATGTGCCATAAAAAAAACCCAGCATGTAAAATTCTTAGCTTTGACAAGTGATAACATATCTGGCAAAATGCATTGTAAACCAAATGTAATTTTTAGCTGCAGTAAATTTTAGACAATCAAAATGATGTTAAAATGTGTGTGTTTCTTACAGTCTAGAGGCTGCTTATTCTGATGGAGGAAAACACTGACAGCATCCTTCATGATCACTGAAAGAACTGTTCTCCTTTCTCCTGCCCCACACTGATCTATCTGATCGGTGCAGTGCAGGGGAGAAAGTCACCAGGACTTGCACGGATGTTGCGCATCCTGTGTAGCTGAAAAAACTTCTGCAAGACTAGCCCTTGGACCTCTTTATGAAAAGAAGAACGACACTCCTGATATGTGAGGTGGCATGGATAGGGTCCCAATCAAACAAAGTTGTTGATTAGCCATTGAACCTTTCAGGTCATGTGATCAGTCACATTCCTGGAAGGAATTTCAAGATGTGGTAATGTATACGATGGATGAGTGTACATATATATATATATATATATATATATATATAAGTGTTTGTGTGTGTGGAGCTGCATGAGTATATAAGAGAGCTGTTGGTGTATGTAAGAAAGCTGTGTACAAGTATGTAGCAAAACAGTGCGTGTATGTAACAGAGGTGTGAGTGCATACTTCAAAGCTGTAGAAAAGCTATATGTGTTAGAACTGTGTTTGTGTATGGAGGAGAGTTGTGTGTGTATTTCGGAAAATTGCGTGTGTGATAGTAGTAGAGTTGTGTGTATGCAGGAGAGATGTGTGTATGTAGGAAAGAGGGTGGAAACTTATCAATGCTATAGGACCTATGCAAGAACCTAACATGATCAAATTTGACTCATGACAATACAGCTTTAAAAAATGCATTGGCAGCAATTGTACCGATCATCTACTTTCAATGAATTATCAGCAAATTGGTGAAAGTACACCTATTAAAAAAAAAATAACAGCCTCCTCCATATCCCCTCTAGCTGTCCTATCCATCACCAAGATAGGTGCGTTTTCTGCCATTTTAGGTAGAAGTAATGTTCAACCAATTTGCTTCTAATTTAGACAAAGTAGTAGGAAAGTTTATCAAACAAACTCTACATATGAGCTCTATCTATTTTACAATACGTGTAATATGTATTCACAAAATGTCCATTTTCTATATGTGTGAACTTCACATCTTTTTTTTTTTTTAGTAAGTTTTAGTGCATGATGAGGTGGTGTTTACCTATAGGATCCACCATCTCTTGGACTGGGCACCATTGATGGTATTTATTGGGCCCCACGTTCTTAAGTAAATCTCAATATTGCTTCAAAAAGGTAGCTATGCATATACAGTTTACAGACAGAATGTTAACATATTAAGCAAGAGTGTGACAACTTATCAGTGCTAAATGTGCCATAAAAAAACCCAGCATGTAAAATTCTTAGCTTTGACAAGTGACAACATATCTGGCAAAATGCATTGTAAACCAAATGTAATTTTTAGCTGCAGTAAATTTTAGACAATCAAAATGATGTTAAAATGTGTGTGTTTCTTACAGTCTAGAGGCTGCTTATTCTGATGGAGGAAAACACTGACAGCATCCTTCATGATCACTGAAAGAACTGTTCTCCTTTCTCCTGCCCCACACTGATCTATCTGATCGGTGCAGTGCAGGGGAGAAAGTCACCAGGACTTGCACGGATGTTGCGCATCCTGTGTAGCTGAAAAAACTTCTGCAAGACTAGCCCTTGGACCTCTTTATGAAAAGAAGAACGACACTCCTGATATGTGAGGTGGCATGGATAGGGTCCCAATCAAACAAAGTTGTTGATTAGCCATTGAACCTTTCAGGTCATGTGATCAGTCACATTCCTGGAAGGAATTTCAAGATGTGGTAATGTATACGATGGATGAGTGTACATATATATATATATATATATATATATAAGTGTTTGTGTGTGTGGAGCTGCATGAGTATATAAGAGAGCTGTTGGTGTATGTAAGAAAGCTGTGTACAAGTATGTAGCAAAACAGTGCGTGTATGTAACAGAGGTGTGAGTGCATACTTCAAAGCTGTAGAAAAGCTATATGTGTTAGAACTGTGTTTGTGTATGGAGGAGAGTTGTGTGTGTATTTCGGAAAATTGCGTGTGTGATAGTAGTAGAGTTGTGTGTATGCAGGAGAGATGTGTGTATGTAGGAAAGAGGGTGGAAACTTATCAATGCTATAGGACCTATGCAAGAACCTAACATGATTAAATTTGACTCATGACAATACAGCTTTAAAAAATGCATTGGCAGCAATTGTACCGATCATCTACTTTCAATGAATTATCAGCAAATTGGTGAAAGTACACCTATTAAAAAAAAAATAACAGCCTCCTCCATATCCCCTCTAGCTGTCCTGTCCATCACCAAGATAGGTGCGTTTTCTGCCATTTTAGGTAGAAGTAATGTTCAACCAATTTGCTTCTAATTTAGACAAAGTAGTAGGAAACTTTATCAAACAAACTCTACATATGAGCTCTATCTATTTTACAATACGTGTAATATGTATTCACAAAATGTCCATTTTCTATATGTGTGAACTTCACATCTTTTTTTTTTTAGTAAGTTTTAGTGCATGATGAGGTGGTGTTTACCTATAGGATCCACCATCTCTTGGACTGGGCACCATTGATGGTATTTATTGGGCCCCACGTTCTTAAGTAAATCTCAATATTGCTTCAAAAAGGTAGCTATGCATATACAGTTTACAGACAGAATGTTAACATATTAAGCAAGAGTGTGACAACTTATCAGTGCTAAATGTGCCATAAAAAAACCCAGCATGTAAAATTCTTAGCTTTGACAAGTGACAACATATCTGGCAAAATGCATTGTAAACCAAATGTAATTTTTAGCTGCAGTAAATTTTAGACAATCAAAATGATGTTAAAATGTGTGTGTTTCTTACAGTCTAGAGGCTGCTTATTCTGATGGAGGAAAACACTGACAGCATCCTTCATGATCACTGAAAGAACTGTTCTCCTTTCTCCTGCCCCACACTGATCTATCTGATCGGTGCAGTGCAGGGGAGAAAGTCACCAGGACTTGCACGGATGTTGCGCATCCTGTGTAGCTGAAAAAACTTCTGCAAGACTAGCCCTTGGACCTCTTTATGAAAAGAAGAACGACACTCCTGATATGTGAGGTGGCATGGATAGGGTCCCAATCAAACAAAGTTGTTGATTAGCCATTGAACCTTTCAGGTCATGTGATCAGTCACATTCCTGGAAGGAATTTCAAGATGTGGTAATGTATACGATGGATGAGTGTACATATATATATATATATATATATATATAAGTGTTTGTGTGTGTGGAGCTGCATGAGTATATAAGAGAGCTGTTGGTGTATGTAAGAAAGCTGTGTACAAGTATGTAGCAAAACAGTGCGTGTATGTAACAGAGGTGTGAGTGCATACTTCAAAGCTGTAGAAAAGCTATATGTGTTAGAACTGTGTTTGTGTATGGAGGAGAGTTGTGTGTGTATTTCGGAAAATTGCGTGTGTGATAGTAGTAGAGTTGTGTGTATGCAGGAGAGATGTGTGTATGTAGGAAAGAGGGTGGAAACTTATCAATGCTATAGGACCTATGCAAGAACCTAACATGATCAAATTTGACTCATGACAATACAGCTTTAAAAAATGCATTGGCAGCAATTGTACCGATCATCTACTTTCAATGAATTATCAGCAAATTGGTGAAAGTACACCTATTAAAAAAAAAATAACAGCCTCCTCCATATCCCCTCTAGCTGTCCTGTCCATCACCAAGATAGGTGCGTTTTCTGCCATTTTAGGTAGAAGTAATGTTCAACCAATTTGCTTCTAATTTAGACAAAGTAGTAGGAAAGTTTATCAAACAAACTCTACATATGAGCTCTATCTATTTTACAATACGTGTAATATGTATTCACAAAATGTCCATTTTCTATATGTGTGAACTTCACATCTTTTTTTTTTTTAGTAAGTTTTAGTGCATGATGAGGTGTTGTTTACCTATAGGATCCACCATCTCTTGGACTGGGCACCATTGATGGTATTTATTGGGCCCCACGTTCTTAAGTAAATCTCAATATTGCTTCAAAAAGGTAGCTATGCATATACAGTTTACAGACAGAATGTTAACATATTAAGCAAGAGTGTGACAACTTATCAGTGCTAAATGTGCCATAAAAAAACCCAGCATGTAAAATTCTTAGCTTTGACAAGTGACAACATATCTGGCAAAATGCATTGTAAACCAAATGTAATTTTTAGCTGCAGTAAATTTTAGACAATCAAAATGATGTTAAAATGTGTGTGTTTCTTACAGTCTAGAGGCTGCTTATTCTGATGGAGGAAAACACTGACAGCATCCTTCGTGATCACTGAAAGAACTGTTCTCCTTTCTCCCGCCCCACACTGATCTATCTGATCGGTGCAGTGCAGGGGAGAAAGTCACCAGGACTTGCACGGATGTTGCGCATCCTGTGTAGCTGAAAAAACTTCTGCAAGACTAGCCCTTGGACCTCTTTATGAAAAGAAGAACGACACTCCTGATATGTGAGGTGGCATGGATAGGGTCCCAATCAAACAAAGTTGTTGATTAGCCATTGAACCTTTCAGGTCATGTGATCAGTCACATTCCTGGAAGGAATTTCAAGATGTGGTAATGTATACGATGGATGAGTGTACATATATATATATATATATATATAAGTGTTTGTGTGTGTGGAGCTGCATGAGTATATAAGAGAGCTGTTGGTGTATGTAAGAAAGCTGTGTACAAGTATGTAGCAAAACAGTGCGTGTATGTAACAGAGGTGTGAGTGCATACTTCAAAGCTGTAGAAAAGCTATATGTGTTAGAACTGTGTTTGTGTATGGAGGAGAGTTGTGTGTGTATTTCGGAAAATTGCGTGTGTGATAGTAGTAGAGTTGTGTGTATGCAGGAGAGATGTGTGTATGTAGGAAAGAGGGTGGAAACTTATCAATGCTATAGGACCTATGCAAGAACCTAACATGATCAAATTTGACTCATGACAATACAGCTTTAAAAAATGCATTGGCAGCAATTGTACCGATCATCTACTTTCAATGAATTATCAGCAAATTGGTGAAAGTACACCTATTAAAAAAAAAATAACAGCCTCCTCCATATCCCCTCTAGCTGTCCTGTCCATCACCAAGATAGGTGCGTTTTCTGCCATTTTAGGTAGAAGTAATGTTCAACCAATTTGCTTCTAATTTAGACAAAGTAGTAGGAAAGTTTATCAAACAAACTCTACATATGAGCTCTATCTATTTTACAATACGTGTAATATGTATTCACAAAATGTCCATTTTCTATATGTGTGAACTTCACATCTTTTTTTTTTTTTAGTAAGTTTTAGTGCATGATGAGGTGGTGTTTACCTATAGGATCCACCATCTCTTGGACTGGGCACCATTGATGGTATTTATTGGGCCCCACGTTCTTAAGTAAATCTCAATATTGCTTCAAAAAGGTAGCTATGCATATACAGTTTACAGACAGAATGTTAACATATTAAGCAAGAGTGTGACAACTTATCAGTGCTAAATGTGCCATAAAAAAAACCCAGCATGTAAAATTCTTAGCTTTGACAAGTGATAACATATCTGGCAAAATGCATTGTAAACCAAATGTAATTTTTAGCTGCAGTAAATTTTAGACAATCAAAATGATGTTAAAATGTGTGTGTTTCTTACAGTCTAGAGGCTGCTTATTCTGATGGAGGAAAACACTGACAGCATCCTTCATGATCACTGAAAGAACTGTTCTCCTTTCTCCTGCCCCACACTGATCTATCTGATCGGTGCAGTGCAGGGGAGAAAGTCACCAGGACTTGCACGGATGTTGCGCATCCTGTGTAGCTGAAAAAACTTCTGCAAGACTAGCCCTTGGACCTCTTTATGAAAAGAAGAACGACACTCCTGATATGTGAGGTGGCATGGATAGGGTCCCAATCAAACAAAGTTGTTGATTAGCCATTGAACCTTTCAGGTCATGTGATCAGTCACATTCCTGGAAGGAATTTCAAGATGTGGTAATGTATACGATGGATGAGTGTACATATATATATATATATATATATATATATATATTATAAGTGTTTGTGTGTGTGGAGCTGCATGAGTATATAAGAGAGCTGTTGGTGTATGTAAGAAAGCTGTGTACAAGTATGTAGCAAAACAGTGCGTGTATGTAACAGAGGTGTGAGTGCATACTTCAAAGCTGTAGAAAAGCTATATGTGTTAGAACTGTGTTTGTGTATGGAGGAGAGTTGTGTGTGTATTTCGGAAAATTGCGTGTGTGATAGTAGTAGAGTTGTGTGTATGCAGGAGAGATGTGTGTATGTAGGAAAGAGGGTGGAAACTTATCAATGCTATAGGACCTATGCAAGAACCTAACATGATCAAATTTGACTCATGACAATACAGCTTTAAAAAATGCATTGGCAGCAATTGTACCGATCATCTACTTTCAATGAATTATCAGCAAATTGGTGAAAGTACACCTATTAAAAAAAAAATAACAGCCTCCTCCATATCCCCTCTAGCTGTCCTGTCCATCACCAAGATAGGTGCGTTTTCTGCCATTTTAGGTAGAAGTAATGTTCAACCAATTTGCTTCTAATTTAGACAAAGTAGTAGGAAAGTTTATCAAACAAACTCTACATATGAGCTCTATCTATTTTACAATACGTGTAATATGTATTCACAAAATGTCCATTTTCTATATGTGTGAACTTCACATCTTTTTTTTTTTTTAGTAAGTTTTAGTGCATGATGAGGTGGTGTTTACCTATAGGATCCACCATCTCTTGGACTGGGCACCATTGATGGTATTTATTGGGCCCCACGTTCTTAAGTAAATCTCAATATTGCTTCAAAAAGGTAGCTATGCATATACAGTTTACAGACAGAATGTTAACATATTAAGCAAGAGTGTGACAACTTATCAGTGCTAAATGTGCCATAAAAAAACCCAGCATGTAAAATTCTTAGCTTTGACAAGTGACAACATATCTGGCAAAATGCATTGTAAACCAAATGTAATTTTTAGCTGCAGTAAATTTTAGACAATCAAAATGATGTTAAAATGTGTGTGTTTCTTACAGTCTAGAGGCTGCTTATTCTGATGGAGGAAAACACTGACAGCATCCTTCATGATCACTGAAAGAACTGTTCTCCTTTCTCCCGCCCCACACTGATCTATCTGATCGGTGCAGTGCAGGGGAGAAAGTCACCAGGACTTGCACGGATGTTGCGCATCCTGTGTAGCTGAAAAAACTTCTGCAAGACTAGCCCTTGGACCTCTTTATGAAAAGAAGAACGACACTCCTGATATGTGAGGTGGCATGGATAGGGTCCCAATCAAACAAAGTTGTTGATTAGCCATTGAACCTTTCAGGTCATGTGATCAGTCACATTCCTGGAAGGAATTTCAAGATGTGGTAATGTATACGATGGATGAGTGTACATATATATATATATATATATAAGTGTTTGTGTGTGTGGAGCTGCATGAGTATATAAGAGAGCTGTTGGTGTATGTAAGAAAGCTGTGTACAAGTATGTAGCAAAACAGTGCGTGTATGTAACAGAGGTGTGAGTGCATACTTCAAAGCTGTAGAAAAGCTATATGTGTTAGAACTGTGTTTGTGTATGGAGGAGAGTTGTGTGTGTATTTCGGAAAATTGCGTGTGTGATAGTAGTAGAGTTGTGTGTATGCAGGAGAGATGTGTGTATGTAGGAAAGAGGGTGGAAACTTATCAATGCTATAGGACCTATGCAAGAACCTAACATGATCAAATTTGACTCATGACAATACAGCTTTAAAAAATGCATTGGCAGCAATTGTACCGATCATCTACTTTCAATGAATTATCAGCAAATTGGTGAAAGTACACCTATTAAAAAAAAAATAACAGCCTCCTCCATATCCCCTCTAGCTGTCCTGTCCATCACCAAGATAGGTGCGTTTTCTGCCATTTTAGGTAGAAGTAATGTTCAACCAATTTGCTTCTAATTTAGACAAAGTAGTAGGAAAGTTTATCAAACAAACTCTACATATGAGCTCTATCTATTTTACAATACGTGTAATATGTATTCACAAAATGTCCATTTTCTATATGTGTGAACTTCACATCTTTTTTTTTTTTTAGTAAGTTTTAGTGCATGATGAGGTGGTGTTTACCTATAGGATCCACCATCTCTTGGACTGGGCACCATTGATGGTATTTATTGGGCCCCACGTTCTTAAGTAAATCTCAATATTGCTTCAAAAAGGTAGCTATGCATATACAGTTTACAGACAGAATGTTAACATATTAAGCAAGAGTGTGACAACTTATCAGTGCTAAATGTGCCATAAAAAAAACCCAGCATGTAAAATTCTTAGCTTTGACAAGTGATAACATATCTGGCAAAATGCATTGTAAACCAAATGTAATTTTTAGCTGCAGTAAATTTTAGACAATCAAAATGATGTTAAAATGTGTGTGTTTCTTACAGTCTAGAGGCTGCTTATTCTGATGGAGGAAAACACTGACAGCATCCTTCATGATCACTGAAAGAACTGTTCTCCTTTCTCCTGCCCCACACTGATCTATCTGATCGGTGCAGTGCAGGGGAGAAAGTCACCAGGACTTGCACGGATGTTGCGCATCCTGTGTAGCTGAAAAAACTTCTGCAAGACTAGCCCTTGGACCTCTTTATGAAAAGAAGAACGACACTCCTGATATGTGAGGTGGCATGGATAGGGTCCCAATCAAACAAAGTTGTTGATTAGCCATTGAACCTTTCAGGTCATGTGATCAGTCACATTCCTGGAAGGAATTTCAAGATGTGGTAATGTATACGATGGATGAGTGTACATATATATATATATATATATATATATATTATAAGTGTTTGTGTGTGTGGAGCTGCATGAGTATATAAGAGAGCTGTTGGTGTATGTAAGAAAGCTGTGTACAAGTATGTAGCAAAACAGTGCGTGTATGTAACAGAGGTGTGAGTGCATACTTCAAAGCTGTAGAAAAGCTATATGTGTTAGAACTGTGTTTGTGTATGGAGGAGAGTTGTGTGTGTATTTCGGAAAATTGCGTGTGTGATAGTAGTAGAGTTGTGTGTATGCAGGAGAGATGTGTGTATGTAGGAAAGAGGGTGGAAACTTATCAATGCTATAGGACCTATGCAAGAACCTAACATGATCAAATTTGACTCATGACAATACAGCTTTAAAAAATGCATTGGCAGCAATTGTACCGATCATCTACTTTCAATGAATTATCAGCAAATTGGTGAAAGTACACCTATTAAAAAAAAAATAACAGCCTCCTCCATATCCCCTCTAGCTGTCCTGTCCATCACCAAGATAGGTGCGTTTTCTGCCATTTTAGGTAGAAGTAATGTTCAACCAATTTGCTTCTAATTTAGACAAAGTAGTAGGAAAGTTTATCAAACAAACTCTACATATGAGCTCTATCTATTTTACAATACGTGTAATATGTATTCACAAAATGTCCATTTTCTATATGTGTGAACTTCACATCTTTTTTTTTTTTTAGTAAGTTTTAGTGCATGATGAGGTGGTGTTTACCTATAGGATCCACCATCTCTTGGACTGGGCACCATTGATGGTATTTATTGGGCCCCACGTTCTTAAGTAAATCTCAATATTGCTTCAAAAAGGTAGCTATGCATATACAGTTTACAGACAGAATGTTAACATATTAAGCAAGAGTGTGACAACTTATCAGTGCTAAATGTGCCATAAAAAAACCCAGCATGTAAAATTCTTAGCTTTGACAAGTGACAACATATCTGGCAAAATGCATTGTAAACCAAATGTAATTTTTAGCTGCAGTAAATTTTAGACAATCAAAATGATGTTAAAATGTGTGTGTTTCTTACAGTCTAGAGGCTGCTTATTCTGATGGAGGAAAACACTGACAGCATCCTTCATGATCACTGAAAGAACTGTTCTCCTTTCTTCTGCCCCACACTGATCTATCTGATCGGTGCAGTGCAGGGGAGAAAGTCACCAGGACTTGCACGGATGTTGCGCATCCTGTGTAGCTGAAAAAACTTCTGCAAGACTAGCCCTTGGACCTCTTTATGAAAAGAAGAACGACACTCCTGATATGTGAGGTGGCATGGATAGGGTCCCAATCAAACAAAGTTGTTGATTAGCCATTGAACCTTTCAGGTCATGTGATCAGTCACATTCCTGGAAGGAATTTCAAGATGTGGTAATGTATACGATGGATGAGTGTACATATATATATATATATATATATATAAGTGTTTGTGTGTGTGGAGCTGCATGAGTATATAAGAGAGCTGTTGGTGTATGTAAGAAAGCTGTGTACAAGTATGTAGCAAAACAGTGCGTGTATGTAACAGAGGTGTGAGTGCATACTTCAAAGCTGTAGAAAAGCTATATGTGTTAGAACTGTGTTTGTGTATGGAGGAGAGTTGTGTGTGTATTTCGGAAAATTGCGTGTGTGATAGTAGTAGAGTTGTGTGTATGCAGGAGAGATGTGCGTATGTAGGAAAGAGGGTGGAAACTTATCAATGCTATAGGACCTATGCAAGAACCTAACATGATTAAATTTGACTCCTGACAATACAGCTTTAAAAAATGCATTGGCAGCAATTGTACCGATCATCTACTTTCAATGAATTATCAGCAAATTGGTGAAAGTACACCTATTAAAAAAAAAATAACAGCCTCCTCCATATCCCCTCTAGCTGTCCTGTCCATCACCAAGATAGGTGCGTTTTCTGCCATTTTAGGTAGAAGTAATGTTCAACCAATTTGCTTCTAATTTAGACAAAGTAGTAGGAAAGTTTATCAAACAAACTCTACATATGAGCTCTATCTATTTTACAATACGTGTAATATGTATTCACAAAATGTCCATTTTCTATATGTGTGAACTTCACATCTTTTTTTTTTTTAGTAAGTTTTAGTGCATGATGAGGTGGTGTTTACCTATAGGATCCACCATCTCTTGGACTGGGCACCATTGATGGTATTTATTGGGCCCCACGTTCTTAAGTAAATCTCAATATTGCTTCAAAAAGGTAGCTATGCATATACAGTTTACAGACAGAATGTTAACATATTAAGCAAGAGTGTGACAACTTATCAGTGCTAAATGTGCCATAAAAAAACCCAGCATGTAAAATTCTTAGCTTTGACAAGTGACAACATATCTGGCAAAATGCATTGTAAACCAAATGTAATTTTTAGCTGCAGTAAATTTTAGACAATCAAAATGATGTTAAAATGTGTGTGTTTCTTACAGTCTAGAGGCTGCTTATTCTGATGGAGGAAAACACTGACAGCATCCTTCATGATCACTGAAAGAACTGTTCTCCTTTCTCCTGCCCCACACTGATCTATCTGATCGGTGCAGTGCAGGGGAGAAAGTCACCAGGACTTGCACGGATGTTGCGCATCCTGTGTAGCTGAAAAAACTTCTGCAAGACTAGCCCTTGGACCTCTTTATGAAAAGAAGAACGACACTCCTGATATGTGAGGTGGCATGGATAGGGTCCCAATCAAACAAAGTTGTTGATTAGCCATTGAACCTTTCAGGTCATGTGATCAGTCACATTCCTGGAAGGAATTTCAAGATGTGGTAATGTATACGATGGATGAGTGTACATATATATATATATATAAGTGTTTGTGTGTGTGGAGCTGCATGAGTATATAAGAGAGCTGTTGGTGTATGTAAGAAAGCTGTGTACAAGTATGTAGCAAAACAGTGCGTGTATGTAACAGAGGTGTGAGTGCATACTTCAAAGCTGTAGAAAAGCTATATGTGTTAGAACTGTGTTTGTGTATGGAGGAGAGTTGTGTGTGTATTTCGGAAAATTGCGTGTGTGATAGTAGTAGAGTTGTGTGTATGCAGGAGAGATGTGTGTATGCAGGAGAGATGTGTGTATGTAGGAAAGAGGGTGGAAACTTATCAATGCTATAGGACCTATGCAAGAACCTAACATGATCAAATTTGACTCATGACAATACAGCTTTAAAAAATGCATTGGCAGCAATTGTACCGATCATCTACTTTCAATGAATTATCAGCAAATTGGTGAAAGTACACCTATTAAAAAAAAAATAACAGCCTCCTCCATATCCCCTCTAGCTGTCCTGTCCATCACCAAGATAGGTGCGTTTTCTGCCATTTTAGGTAGAAGTAATGTTCAACCAATTTGCTTCTAATTTAGACAAAGTAGTAGGAAAGTTTATCAAACAAACTCTACATATGAGCTCTATCTATTTTACAATACGTGTAATATGTATTCACAAAATGTCCATTTTCTATATGTGTGAACTTCACATCTTTTTTTTTTTTAGTAAGTTTTAGTGCATGATGAGGTGTTGTTTACCTATAGGATCCACCATCTCTTGGACTGGGCACCATTGATGGTATTTATTGGGCCCCACGTTCTTAAGTAAATCTCAATATTGCTTCAAAAAGGTAGCTATGCATATACAGTTTACAGACAGAATGTTAACATATTAAGCAAGAGTGTGACAACTTATCAGTGCTAAATGTGCCATAAAAAAACCCAGCATGTAAAATTCTTAGCTTTGACAAGTGACAACATATCTGGCAAAATGCATTGTAAACCAAATGTAATTTTTAGCTGCAGTAAATTTTAGACAATCAAAATGATGTTAAAATGTGTGTGTTTCTTACAGTCTAGAGGCTGCTTATTCTGATGGAGGAAAACACTGACAGCATCCTTCATGATCACTGAAAGAACTGTTCTCCTTTCTCCCGCCCCACACTGATCTATCTGATCGGTGCAGTGCAGGGGAGAAAGTCACCAGGACTTGCACGGATGTTGCGCATCCTGTGTAGCTGAAAAAACTTCTGCAAGACTAGCCCTTGGACCTCTTTATGAAAAGAAGAACGACACTCCTGATATGTGAGGTGGCATGGATAGGGTCCCAATCAAACAAAGTTGTTGATTAGCCATTGAACCTTTCAGGTCATGTGATCAGTCACATTCCTGGAAGGAATTTCAAGATGTGGTAATGTATACGATGGATGAGTGTACATATATATATATATATATATATATAAGTGTTTGTGTGTGTGGAGCTGCATGAGTATATAAGAGAGCTGTTGGTGTATGTAAGAAAGCTGTGTACAAGTATGTAGCAAAACAGTGCGTGTATGTAACAGAGGTGTGAGTGCATACTTCAAAGCTGTAGAAAAGCTATATGTGTTAGAACTGTGTTTGTGTATGGAGGAGAGTTGTGTGTGTATTTCGGAAAATTGCGTGTGTGATAGTAGTAGAGTTGTGTGTATGCAGGAGAGATGTGTGTATGTAGGAAAGAGGGTGGAAACTTATCAATGCTATAGGACCTATGCAAGAACCTAACATGATTAAATTTGACTCATGACAATACAGCTTTAAAAAATGCATTGGCAGCAATTGTACCGATCATCTACTTTCAATGAATTATCAGCAAATTGGTGAAAGTACACCTATTAAAAAAAAAATAACAGCCTCCTCCATATCCCCTCTAGCTGTCCTGTCCATCACCAAGATAGGTGCGTTTTCTGCCATTTTAGGTAGAAGTAATGTTCAACCAATTTGCTTCTAATTTAGACAAAGTAGTAGGAAAGTTTATCAAACAAACTCTACATATGAGCTCTATCTATTTTACAATACGTGTAATATGTATTCACAAAATGTCCATTTTCTATATGTGTGAACTTCACATCTTTTTTTTTTTTAGTAAGTTTTAGTGCATGATGAGGTGGTGTTTACCTATAGGATCCACCATCTCTTGGACTGGGCACCATTGATGGTATTTATTGGGCCCCACGTTCTTAAGTAAATCTCAATATTGCTTCAAAAAGGTAGCTATGCATATACAGTTTACAGACAGAATGTTAACATATTAAGCAAGAGTGTGACAACTTATCAGTGCTAAATGTGCCATAAAAAAACCCAGCATGTAAAATTCTTAGCTTTGACAAGTGACAACATATCTGGCAAAATGCATTGTAAACCAAATGTAATTTTTAGCTGCAGTAAATTTTAGACAATCAAAATGATGTTAAAATGTGTGTGTTTCTTACAGTCTAGAGGCTGCTTATTCTGATGGAGGAAAACACTGACAGCATCCTTCATGATCACTGAAAGAACTGTTCTCCTTTCTCCTGCCCCACACTGATCTATCTGATCGGTGCAGTGCAGGGGAGAAAGTCACCAGGACTTGCACGGATGTTGCGCATCCTGTGTAGCTGAAAAAACTTCTGCAAGACTAGCCCTTGGACCTCTTTATGAAAAGAAGAACGACACTCCTGATATGTGAGGTGGCATGGATAGGGTCCCAATCAAACAAAGTTGTTGATTAGCCATTGAACCTTTCAGGTCATGTGATCAGTCACATTCCTGGAAGGAATTTCAAGATGTGGTAATGTATACGATGGATGAGTGTACATATATATATATATATATATAAGTGTTTGTGTGTGTGGAGCTGCATGAGTATATAAGAGAGCTGTTGGTGTATGTAAGAAAGCTGTGTACAAGTATGTAGCAAAACAGTGCGTGTATGTAACAGAGGTGTGAGTGCATACTTCAAAGCTGTAGAAAAGCTATATGTGTTAGAACTGTGTTTGTGTATGGAGGAGAGTTGTGTGTGTATTTCGGAAAATTGCGTGTGTGATAGTAGTAGAGTTGTGTGTATGCAGGAGAGATGTGTGTATGCAGGAGAGATGTGTGTATGTAGGAAAGAGGGTGGAAACTTATCAATGCTATAGGACCTATGCAAGAACCTAACATGATCAAATTTGACTCATGACAATACAGCTTTAAAAAATGCATTGGCAGCAATTGTACCGATCATCTACTTTCAATGAATTATCAGCAAATTGGTGAAAGTACACCTATTAAAAAAAAAATAACAGCCTCCTCCATATCCCCTCTAGCTGTCCTGTCCATCACCAAGATAGGTGCGTTTTCTGCCATTTTAGGTAGAAGTAATGTTCAACCAATTTGCTTCTAATTTAGACAAAGTAGTAGGAAAGTTTATCAAACAAACTCTACATATGAGCTCTATCTATTTTACAATACGTGTAATATGTATTCACAAAATGTCCATTTTCTATATGTGTGAACTTCACATCTTTTTTTTTTTTAGTAAGTTTTAGTGCATGATGAGGTGTTGTTTACCTATAGGATCCACCATCTCTTGGACTGGGCACCATTGATGGTATTTATTGGGCCCCACGTTCTTAAGTAAATCTCAATATTGCTTCAAAAAGGTAGCTATGCATATACAGTTTACAGACAGAATGTTAACATATTAAGCAAGAGTGTGACAACTTATCAGTGCTAAATGTGCCATAAAAAAACCCAGCATGTAAAATTCTTAGCTTTGACAAGTGACAACATATCTGGCAAAATGCATTGTAAACCAAATGTAATTTTTAGCTGCAGTAAATTTTAGACAATCAAAATGATGTTAAAATGTGTGTGTTTCTTACAGTCTAGAGGCTGCTTATTCTGATGGAGGAAAACACTGACAGCATCCTTCATGATCACTGAAAGAACTGTTCTCCTTTCTCCCGCCCCACACTGATCTATCTGATCGGTGCAGTGCAGGGGAGAAAGTCACCAGGACTTGCACGGATGTTGCGCATCCTGTGTAGCTGAAAAAACTTCTGCAAGACTAGCCCTTGGACCTCTTTATGAAAAGAAGAACGACACTCCTGATATGTGAGGTGGCATGGATAGGGTCCCAATCAAACAAAGTTGTTGATTAGCCATTGAACCTTTCAGGTCATGTGATCAGTCACATTCCTGGAAGGAATTTCAAGATGTGGTAATGTATACGATGGATGAGTGTACATATATATATATATATATATAAGTGTTTGTGTGTGTGGAGCTGCATGAGTATATAAGAGAGCTGTTGGTGTATGTAAGAAAGCTGTGTACAAGTATGTAGCAAAACAGTGCGTGTATGTAACAGAGGTGTGAGTGCATACTTCAAAGCTGTAGAAAAGCTATATGTGTTAGAACTGTGTTTGTGTATGGAGGAGAGTTGTGTGTGTATTTCGGAAAATTGCGTGTGTGATAGTAGTAGAGTTGTGTGTATGCAGGAGAGATGTGTGTATGTAGGAAAGAGGGTGGAAACTTATCAATGCTATAGGACCTATGCAAGAACCTAACATGATCAAATTTGACTCATGACAATACAGCTTTAAAAAATGCATTGGCAGCAATTGTACCGATCATCTACTTTCAATGAATTATCAGCAAATTGGTGAAAGTACACCTATTAAAAAAAAAATAACAGCCTCCTCCATATCCCCTCTAGCTGTCCTGTCCATCACCAAGATAGGTGCGTTTTCTGCCATTTTAGGTAGAAGTAATGTTCAACCAATTTGCTTCTAATTTAGACAAAGTAGTAGGAAAGTTTATCAAACAAACTCTACATATGAGCTCTATCTATTTTACAATACGTGTAATATGTATTCACAAAATGTCCATTTTCTATATGTGTGAACTTCACATCTTTTTTTTTTTTTAGTAAGTTTTAGTGCATGATGAGGTGGTGTTTACCTATAGGATCCACCATCTCTTGGACTGGGCACCATTGATGGTATTTATTGGGCCCCACGTTCTTAAGTAAATCTCAATATTGCTTCAAAAAGGTAGCTATGCATATACAGTTTACAGACAGAATGTTAACATATTAAGCAAGAGTGTGACAACTTATCAGTGCTAAATGTGCCATAAAAAAAACCCAGCATGTAAAATTCTTAGCTTTGACAAGTGACAACATATCTGGCAAAATGCATTGTAAACCAAATGTAATTTTTAGCTGCAGTAAATTTTAGACAATCAAAATGATGTTAAAATGTGTGTGTTTCTTACAGTCTAGAGGCTGCTTATTCTGATGGAGGAAAACACTGACAGCATCCTTCATGATCACTGAAAGAACTGTTCTCCTTTCTCCTGCCCCACACTGATCTATCTGATCGGTGCAGTGCAGGGGAGAAAGTCACCAGGACTTGCACGGATGTTGCGCATCCTGTGTAGCTGAAAAAACTTCTGCAAGACTAGCCCTTGGACCTCTTTATGAAAAGAAGAACGACACTCCTGATATGTGAGGTGGCATGGATAGGGTCCCAATCAAACAAAGTTGTTGATTAGCCATTGAACCTTTCAGGTCATGTGATCAGTCACATTCCTGGAAGGAATTTCAAGATGTGGTAATGTATACGATGGATGAGTGTACATATATATATATATATATATATATATATATATATATATATATAAGTGTTTGTGTGTGTGGAGCTGCATGAGTATATAAGAGAGCTGTTGGTGTATGTAAGAAAGCTGTGTACAAGTATGTAGCAAAACAGTGCGTGTATGTAACAGAGGTGTGAGTGCATACTTCAAAGCTGTAGAAAAGCTATATGTGTTAGAACTGTGTTTGTGTATGGAGGAGAGTTGTGTGTGTATTTCGGAAAATTGCGTGTGTGATAGTAGTAGAGTTGTGTGTATGCAGGAGAGATGTGTGTATGTAGGAAAGAGGGTGGAAACTTATCAATGCTATAGGACCTATGCAAGAACCTAACATGATCAAATTTGACTCATGACAATACAGCTTTAAAAAATGCATTGGCAGCAATTGTACCAATCATCTACTTTCAATGAATTATCAGCAAATTGGTGAAAGTACACCTATTAAAAAAAAAATAACAGCCTCCTCCATATCCCCTCTAGCTGTCCTGTCCATCACCAAGATAGGTGCGTTTTCTGCCATTTTAGGTAGAAGTAATGTTCAACCAATTTGCTTCTAATTTAGACAAAGTAGTAGGAAAGTTTATCAAACAAACTCTACATATGAGCTCTATCTATTTTACAATACGTGTAATATGTATTCACAAAATGTCCATTTTCTATATGTGTGAACTTCACATCTTTTTTTTTTTTTAGTAAGTTTTAGTGCATGATGAGGTGGTGTTTACCTATAGGATCCACCATCTCTTGGACTGGGCACCATTGATGGTATTTATTGGGCCCCACGTTCTTAAGTAAATCTCAATATTGCTTCAAAAAGGTAGCTATGCATATACAGTTTACAGACAGAATGTTAACATATTAAGCAAGAGTGTGACAACTTATCAGTGCTAAATGTGCCATAAAAAAAACCCAGCATGTAAAATTCTTAGCTTTGACAAGTGACAACATATCTGGCAAAATGCATTGTAAACCAAATGTAATTTTTAGCTGCAGTAAATTTTAGACAATCAAAATGATGTTAAAATGTGTGTGTTTCTTACAGTCTAGAGGCTGCTTATTCTGATGGAGGAAAACACTGACAGCATCCTTCATGATCACTGAAAGAACTGTTCTCCTTTCTCCTGCCCCACACTGATCTATCTGATCGGTGCAGTGCAGGGGAGAAAGTCACCAGGACTTGCACGGATGTTGCGCATCCTGTGTAGCTGAAAAAACTTCTGCAAGACTAGCCCTTGGACCTCTTTATGAAAAGAAGAACGACACTCCTGATATGTGAGGTGGCATGGATAGGGTCCCAATCAAACAAAGTTGTTGATTAGCCATTGAACCTTTCAGGTCATGTGATCAGTCACATTCCTGGAAGGAATTTCAAGATGTGGTAATGTATACGATGGATGAGTGTACATATATATATATATATATATATATATATATATATATATATATATATATATAAGTGTTTGTGTGTGTGGAGCTGCATGAGTATATAAGAGAGCTGTTGGTGTATGTAAGAAAGCTGTGTACAAGTATGTAGCAAAACAGTGCGTGTATGTAACAGAGGTGTGAGTGCATACTTCAAAGCTGTAGAAAAGCTATATGTGTTAGAACTGTGTTTGTGTATGGAGGAGAGTTGTGTGTGTATTTCGGAAAATTGCGTGTGTGATAGTAGTAGAGTTGTGTGTATGCAGGAGAGATGTGTGTATGTAGGAAAGAGGGTGGAAACTTATCAATGCTATAGGACCTATGCAAGAACCTAACATGATCAAATTTGACTCATGACAATACAGCTTTAAAAAATGCATTGGCAGCAATTGTACCAATCATCTACTTTCAATGAATTATCAGCAAATTGGTGAAAGTACACCTATTAAAAAAAAAATAACAGCCTCCTCCATATCCCCTCTAGCTGTCCTGTCCATCACCAAGATAGGTGCGTTTTCTGCCATTTTAGGTAGAAGTAATGTTCAACCAATTTGCTTCTAATTTAGACAAAGTAGTAGGAAAGTTTATCAAACAAACTCTACATATGAGCTCTATCTATTTTACAATACGTGTAATATGTATTCACAAAATGTCCATTTTCTATATGTGTGAACTTCACATCTTTTTTTTTTTTTAGTAAGTTTTAGTGCATGATGAGGTGGTGTTTACCTATAGGATCCACCATCTCTTGGACTGGGCACCATTGATGGTATTTATTGGGCCCCACGTTCTTAAGTAAATCTCAATATTGCTTCAAAAAGGTAGCTATGCATATACAGTTTACAGACAGAATGTTAACATATTAAGCAAGAGTGTGACAACTTATCAGTGCTAAATGTGCCATAAAAAAACCCAGCATGTAAAATTCTTAGCTTTGACAAGTGACAACATATCTGGCAAAATGCATTGTAAACCAAATGTAATTTTTAGCTGCAGTAAATTTTAGACAATCAAAATGATGTTAAAATGTGTGTGTTTCTTACAGTCTAGAGGCTGCTTATTCTGATGGAGGAAAACACTGACAGCATCCTTCATGATCACTGAAAGAACTGTTCTCCTTTCTCCTGCCCCACACTGATCTATCTGATCGGTGCAGTGCAGGGGAGAAAGTCACCAGGACTTGCACGGATGTTGCGCATCCTGTGTAGCTGAAAAAACTTCTGCAAGACTAGCCCTTGGACCTCTTTATGAAAAGAAGAACGACACTCCTGATATGTGAGGTGGCATGGATAGGGTCCCAATCAAACAAAGTTGTTGATTAGCCATTGAACCTTTCAGGTCATGTGATCAGTCACATTCCTGGAAGGAATTTCAAGATGTGGTAATGTATACGATGGATGAGTGTACATATATATATATATATATATATATATATATATAAGTGTTTGTGTGTGTGGAGCTGCATGAGTATATAAGAGAGCTGTTGGTGTATGTAAGAAAGCTGTGTACAAGTATGTAGCAAAACAGTGCGTGTATGTAACAGAGGTGTGAGTGCATACTTCAAAGCTGTAGAAAAGCTATATGTGTTAGAACTGTGTTTGTGTATGGAGGAGAGTTGTGTGTGTATTTCGGAAAATTGCGTGTGTGATAGTAGTAGAGTTGTGTGTATGCAGGAGAGATGTGTGTATGTAGGAAAGAGGGTGGAAACTTATCAATGCTATAGGACCTATGCAAGAACCTAACATGATCAAATTTGACTCATGACAATACAGCTTTAAAAAATGCATTGGCAGCAATTGTACCGATCATCTACTTTCAATGAATTATCAGCAAATTGGTGAAAGTACACCTATTAAAAAAAAAATAACAGCCTCCTCCATATCCCCTCTAGCTGTCCTGTCCATCACCAAGATAGGTGCGTTTTCTGCCATTTTAGGTAGAAGTAATGTTCAACCAATTTGCTTCTAATTTAGACAAAGTAGTAGGAAAGTTTATCAAACAAACTCTACATATGAGCTCTATCTATTTTACAATACGTGTAATATGTATTCACAAAATGTCCATTTTCTATATGTGTGAACTTCACATCTTTTTTTTTTTTTAGTAAGTTTTAGTGCATGATGAGGTGGTGTTTACCTATAGGATCCACCATCTCTTGGACTGGGCACCATTGATGGTATTTATTGGGCCCCACGTTCTTAAGTAAATCTCAATATTGCTTCAAAAAGGTAGCTATGCATATACAGTTTACAGACAGAATGTTAACATATTAAGCAAGAGTGTGACAACTTATCAGTGCTAAATGTGCCATAAAAAAAACCCAGCATGTAAAATTCTTAGCTTTGACAAGTGACAACATATCTGGCAAAATGCATTGTAAACCAAATGTAATTTTTAGCTGCAGTAAATTTTAGACAATCAAAATGATGTTAAAATGTGTGTGTTTCTTACAGTCTAGAGGCTGCTTATTCTGATGGAGGAAAACACTGACAGCATCCTTCATGATCACTGAAAGAACTGTTCTCCTTTCTCCCGCCCCACACTGATCTATCTGATCGGTGCAGTGCAGGGGAGAAAGTCACCAGGACTTGCACGGATGTTGCGCATCCTGTGTAGCTGAAAAAACTTCTGCAAGACTAGCCCTTGGACCTCTTTATGAAAAGAAGAACGACACTCCTGATATGTGAGGTGGCATGGATAGGGTCCCAATCAAACAAAGTTGTTGATTAGCCATTGAACCTTTCAGGTCATGTGATCAGTCACATTCCTGGAAGGAATTTCAAGATGTGGTAATGTATACGATGGATGAGTGTACATATATATATATATATATATATAAGTGTTTGTGTGTGTGGAGCTGCATGAGTATATAAGAGAGCTGTTGGTGTATGTAAGAAAGCTGTGTACAAGTATGTAGCAAAACAGTGCGTGTATGTAACAGAGGTGTGAGTGCATACTTCAAAGCTGTAGAAAAGCTATATGTGTTAGAACTGTGTTTGTGTATGGAGGAGAGTTGTGTGTGTATTTCGGAAAATTGCGTGTGTGATAGTAGTAGAGTTGTGTGTATGCAGGAGAGATGTGTGTATGTAGGAAAGAGGGTGGAAACTTATCAATGCTATAGGACCTATGCAAGAACCTAACATGATCAAATTTGACTCATGACAATACAGCTTTAAAAAATGCATTGGCAGCAATTGTACCGATCATCTACTTTCAATGAATTATCAGCAAATTGGTGAAAGTACACCTATTAAAAAAAAAATAACAGCCTCCTCCATATCCCCTCTAGCTGTCCTGTCCATCACCAAGATAGGTGCGTTTTCTGCCATTTTAGGTAGAAGTAATGTTCAACCAATTTGCTTCTAATTTAGACAAAGTAGTAGGAAAGTTTATCAAACAAACTCTACATATGAGCTCTATCTATTTTACAATACGTGTAATATGTATTCACAAAATGTCCATTTTCTATATGTGTGAACTTCACATCTTTTTTTTTTTTTAGTAAGTTTTAGTGCATGATGAGGTGGTGTTTACCTATAGGATCCACCATCTCTTGGACTGGGCACCATTGATGGTATTTATTGGGCCCCACGTTCTTAAGTAAATCTCAATATTGCTTCAAAAAGGTAGCTATGCATATACAGTTTACAGACAGAATGTTAACATATTAAGCAAGAGTGTGACAACTTATCAGTGCTAAATGTGCCATAAAAAAAACCCAGCATGTAAAATTCTTAGCTTTGACAAGTGACAACATATCTGGCAAAATGCATTGTAAACCAAATGTAATTTTTAGCTGCAGTAAATTTTAGACAATCAAAATGATGTTAAAATGTGTGTGTTTCTTACAGTCTAGAGGCTGCTTATTCTGATGGAGGAAAACACTGACAGCATCCTTCATGATCACTGAAAGAACTGTTCTCCTTTCTCCTGCCCCACACTGATCTATCTGATCGGTGCAGTGCAGGGGAGAAAGTCACCAGGACTTGCACGGATGTTGCGCATCCTGTGTAGCTGAAAAAACTTCTGCAAGACTAGCCCTTGGACCTCTTTATGAAAAGAAGAACGACACTCCTGATATGTGAGGTGGCATGGATAGGGTCCCAATCAAACAAAGTTGTTGATTAGCCATTGAACCTTTCAGGTCATGTGATCAGTCACATTCCTGGAAGGAATTTCAAGATGTGGTAATGTATACGATGGATGAGTGTACATATATATATATATATATATATATATATATATAAGTGTTTGTGTGTGTGGAGCTGCATGAGTATATAAGAGAGCTGTTGGTGTATGTAAGAAAGCTGTGTACAAGTATGTAGCAAAACAGTGCGTGTATGTAACAGAGGTGTGAGTGCATACTTCAAAGCTGTAGAAAAGCTATATGTGTTAGAACTGTGTTTGTGTATGGAGGAGAGTTGTGTGTGTATTTCGGAAAATTGCGTGTGTGATAGTAGTAGAGTTGTGTGTATGCAGGAGAGATGTGTGTATGTAGGAAAGAGGGTGGAAACTTATCAATGCTATAGGACCTATGCAAGAACCTAACATGATCAAATTTGACTCATGACAATACAGCTTTAAAAAATGCATTGGCAGCAATTGTACCGATCATCTACTTTCAATGAATTATCAGCAAATTGGTGAAAGTACACCTATTAAAAAAAAAATAACAGCCTCCTCCATATCCCCTCTAGCTGTCCTGTCCATCACCAAGATAGGTGCGTTTTCTGCCATTTTAGGTAGAAGTAATGTTCAACCAATTTGCTTCTAATTTAGACAAAGTAGTAGGAAAGTTTATCAAACAAACTCTACATATGAGCTCTATCTATTTTACAATACGTGTAATATGTATTCACAAAATGTCCATTTTCTATATGTGTGAACTTCACATCTTTTTTTTTTTTAGTAAGTTTTAGTGCATGATGAGGTGGTGTTTACCTATAGGATCCACCATCTCTTGGACTGGGCACCATTGATGGTATTTATTGGGCCCCACGTTCTTAAGTAAATCTCAATATTGCTTCAAAAAGGTAGCTATGCATATACAGTTTACAGACAGAATGTTAACATATTAAGCAAGAGTGTGACAACTTATCAGTGCTAAATGTGCCATAAAAAAACCCAGCATGTAAAATTCTTAGCTTTGACAAGTGACAACATATCTGGCAAAATGCATTGTAAACCAAATGTAATTTTTAGCTGCAGTAAATTTTAGACAATCAAAATGATGTTAAAATGTGTGTGTTTCTTACAGTCTAGAGGCTGCTTATTCTGATGGAGGAAAACACTGACAGCATCCTTCATGATCACTGAAAGAACTGTTCTCCTTTCTCCTGCCCCACACTGATCTATCTGATCGGTGCAGTGCAGGGGAGAAAGTCACCAGGACTTGCACGGATGTTGCGCATCCTGTGTAGCTGAAAAAACTTCTGCAAGACTAGCCCTTGGACCTCTTTATGAAAAGAAGAACGACACTCCTGATATGTGAGGTGGCATGGATAGGGTCCCAATCAAACAAAGTTGTTGATTAGCCATTGAACCTTTCAGGTCATGTGATCAGTCACATTCCTGGAAGGAATTTCAAGATGTGGTAATGTATACGATGGATGAGTGTACATATATATATATATATATATATATATATATATAAGTGTTTGTGTGTGTGGAGCTGCATGAGTATATAAGAGAGCTGTTGGTGTATGTAAGAAAGCTGTGTACAAGTATGTAGCAAAACAGTGCGTGTATGTAACAGAGGTGTGAGTGCATACTTCAAAGCTGTAGAAAAGCTATATGTGTTAGAACTGTGTTTGTGTATGGAGGAGAGTTGTGTGTGTATTTCGGAAAATTGCGTGTGTGATAGTAGTAGAGTTGTGTGTATGCAGGAGAGATGTGTGTATGTAGGAAAGAGGGTGGAAACTTATCAATGCTATAGGACCTATGCAAGAACCTAACATGATCAAATTTGACTCATGACAATACAGCTTTAAAAAATGCATTGGCAGCAATTGTACCGATCATCTACTTTCAATGAATTATCAGCAAATTGGTGAAAGTACACCTATTAAAAAAAAAATAACAGCCTCCTCCATATCCCCTCTAGCTGTCCTGTCCATCACCAAGATAGGTGCGTTTTCTGCCATTTTAGGTAGAAGTAATGTTCAACCAATTTGCTTCTAATTTAGACAAAGTAGTAGGAAAGTTTATCAAACAAACTCTACATATGAGCTCTATCTATTTTACAATACGTGTAATATGTATTCACAAAATGTCCATTTTCTATATGTGTGAACTTCACATCTTTTTTTTTTTTTAGTAAGTTTTAGTGCATGATGAGGTGGTGTTTACCTATAGGATCCACCATCTCTTGGACTGGGCACCATTGATGGTATTTATTGGGCCCCACGTTCTTAAGTAAATCTCAATATTGCTTCAAAAAGGTAGCTATGCATATACAGTTTACAGACAGAATGTTAACATATTAAGCAAGAGTGTGACAACTTATCAGTGCTAAATGTGCCATAAAAAAAACCCAGCATGTAAAATTCTTAGCTTTGACAAGTGACAACATATCTGGCAAAATGCATTGTAAACCAAATGTAATTTTTAGCTGCAGTAAATTTTAGACAATCAAAATGATGTTAAAATGTGTGTGTTTCTTACAGTCTAGAGGCTGCTTATTCTGATGGAGGAAAACACTGACAGCATCCTTCATGATCACTGAAAGAACTGTTCTCCTTTCTCCTGCCCCACACTGATCTATCTGATCGGTGCAGTGCAGGGGAGAAAGTCACCAGGACTTGCACGGATGTTGCGCATCCTGTGTAGCTGAAAAAACTTCTGCAAGACTAGCCCTTGGACCTCTTTATGAAAAGAAGAACGACACTCCTGATATGTGAGGTGGCATGGATAGGGTCCCAATCAAACAAAGTTGTTGATTAGCCATTGAACCTTTCAGGTCATGTGATCAGTCACATTCCTGGAAGGAATTTCAAGATGTGGTAATGTATACGATGGATGAGTGTACATATATATATATATATATATATATATATATAAGTGTTTGTGTGTGTGGAGCTGCATGAGTATATAAGAGAGCTGTTGGTGTATGTAAGAAAGCTGTGTACAAGTATGTAGCAAAACAGTGCGTGTATGTAACAGAGGTGTGAGTGCATACTTCAAAGCTGTAGAAAAGCTATATGTGTTAGAACTGTGTTTGTGTATGGAGGAGAGTTGTGTGTGTATTTCGGAAAATTGCGTGTGTGATAGTAGTAGAGTTGTGTGTATGCAGGAGAGATGTGTGTATGTAGGAAAGAGGGTGGAAACTTATCAATGCTATAGGACCTATGCAAGAACCTAACATGATCAAATTTGACTCATGACAATACAGCTTTAAAAAATGCATTGGCAGCAATTGTACCGATCATCTACTTTCAATGAATTATCAGCAAATTGGTGAAAGTACACCTATTAAAAAAAAAATAACAGCCTCCTCCATATCCCCTCTAGCTGTCCTGTCCATCACCAAGATAGGTGCGTTTTCTGCCATTTTAGGTAGAAGTAATGTTCAACCAATTTGCTTCTAATTTAGACAAAGTAGTAGGAAAGTTTATCAAACAAACTCTACATATGAGCTCTATCTATTTTACAATACGTGTAATATGTATTCACAAAATGTCCATTTTCTATATGTGTGAACTTCACATCTTTTTTTTTTTTAGTAAGTTTTAGTGCATGATGAGGTGGTGTTTACCTATAGGATCCACCATCTCTTGGACTGGGCACCATTGATGGTATTTATTGGGCCCCACGTTCTTAAGTAAATCTCAATATTGCTTCAAAAAGGTAGCTATGCATATACAGTTTACAGACAGAATGTTAACATATTAAGCAAGAGTGTGACAACTTATCAGTGCTAAATGTGCCATAAAAAAACCCAGCATGTAAAATTCTTAGCTTTGACAAGTGACAACATATCTGGCAAAATGCATTGTAAACCAAATGTAATTTTTAGCTGCAGTAAATTTTAGACAATCAAAATGATGTTAAAATGTGTGTGTTTCTTACAGTCTAGAGGCTGCTTATTCTGATGGAGGAAAACACTGACAGCATCCTTCATGATCACTGAAAGAACTGTTCTCCTTTCTCCTGCCCCACACTGATCTATCTGATCGGTGCAGTGCAGGGGAGAAAGTCACCAGGACTTGCACGGATGTTGCGCATCCTGTGTAGCTGAAAAAACTTCTGCAAGACTAGCCCTTGGACCTCTTTATGAAAAGAAGAACGACACTCCTGATATGTGAGGTGGCATGGATAGGGTCCCAATCAAACAAAGTTGTTGATTAGCCATTGAACCTTTCAGGTCATGTGATCAGTCACATTCCTGGAAGGAATTTCAAGATGTGGTAATGTATACGATGGATGAGTGTACATATATATATATATATATATATATATATATATAAGTGTTTGTGTGTGTGGAGCTGCATGAGTATATAAGAGAGCTGTTGGTGTATGTAAGAAAGCTGTGTACAAGTATGTAGCAAAACAGTGCGTGTATGTAACAGAGGTGTGAGTGCATACTTCAAAGCTGTAGAAAAGCTATATGTGTTAGAACTGTGTTTGTGTATGGAGGAGAGTTGTGTGTGTATTTCGGAAAATTGCGTGTGTGATAGTAGTAAAGTTGTGTGTATGCAGGAGAGATGTGTGTATGTAGGAAAGAGGGTGGAAACTTATCAATGCTATAGGACCTATGCAAGAACCTAACATGATCAAATTTGACTCATGACAATACAGCTTTAAAAAATGCATTGGCAGCAATTGTACCGATCATCTACTTTCAATGAATTATCAGCAAATTGGTGAAAGTACACCTATTAAAAAAAAAATAACAGCCTCCTCCATATCCCCTCTAGCTGTCCTGTCCATCACCAAGATAGGTGCGTTTTCTGCCATTTTAGGTAGAAGTAATGTTCAACCAATTTGCTTCTAATTTAGACAAAGTAGTAGGAAAGTTTATCAAACAAACTCTACATATGAGCTCTATCTATTTTACAATACGTGTAATATGTATTCACAAAATGTCCATTTTCTATATGTGTGAACTTCACATCTTTTTTTTTTTTTAGTAAGTTTTAGTGCATGATGAGGTGGTGTTTACCTATAGGATCCACCATCTCTTGGACTGGGCACCATTGATGGTATTTATTGGGCCCCACGTTCTTAAGTAAATCTCAATATTGCTTCAAAAAGGTAGCTATGCATATACAGTTTACAGACAGAATGTTAACATATTAAGCAAGAGTGTGACAACTTATCAGTGCTAAATGTGCCATAAAAAAAACCCAGCATGTAAAATTCTTAGCTTTGACAAGTGACAACATATCTGGCAAAATGCATTGTAAACCAAATGTAATTTTTAGCTGCAGTAAATTTTAGACAATCAAAATGATGTTAAAATGTGTGTGTTTCTTACAGTCTAGAGGCTGCTTATTCTGATGGAGGAAAACACTGACAGCATCCTTCATGATCACTGAAAGAACTGTTCTCCTTTCTCCTGCCCCACACTGATCTATCTGATCGGTGCAGTGCAGGGGAGAAAGTCACCAGGACTTGCACGGATGTTGCGCATCCTGTGTAGCTGAAAAAACTTCTGCAAGACTAGCCCTTGGACCTCTTTATGAAAAGAAGAACGACACTCCTGATATGTGAGGTGGCATGGATAGGGTCCCAATCAAACAAAGTTGTTGATTAGCCATTGAACCTTTCAGGTCATGTGATCAGTCACATTCCTGGAAGGAATTTCAAGATGTGGTAATGTATACGATGGATGAGTGTACATATATATATATATATATATATATATATATATAAGTGTTTGTGTGTGTGGAGCTGCATGAGTATATAAGAGAGCTGTTGGTGTATGTAAGAAAGCTGTGTACAAGTATGTAGCAAAACAGTGCGTGTATGTAACAGAGGTGTGAGTGCATACTTCAAAGCTGTAGAAAAGCTATATGTGTTAGAACTGTGTTTGTGTATGGAGGAGAGTTGTGTGTGTATTTCGGAAAATTGCGTGTGTGATAGTAGTAGAGTTGTGTGTATGCAGGAGAGATGTGTGTATGTAGGAAAGAGGGTGGAAACTTATCAATGCTATAGGACCTATGCAAGAACCTAACATGATCAAATTTGACTCATGACAATACAGCTTTAAAAAATGCATTGGCAGCAATTGTACCGATCATCTACTTTCAATGAATTATCAGCAAATTGGTGAAAGTACACCTATTAAAAAAAAAATAACAGCCTCCTCCATATCCCCTCTAGCTGTCCTGTCCATCACCAAGATAGGTGCGTTTTCTGCCATTTTAGGTAGAAGTAATGTTCAACCAATTTGCTTCTAATTTAGACAAAGTAGTAGGAAAGTTTATCAAACAAACTCTACATATGAGCTCTATCTATTTTACAATACGTGTAATATGTATTCACAAAATGTCCATTTTCTATATGTGTGAACTTCACATCTTTTTTTTTTTTAGTAAGTTTTAGTGCATGATGAGGTGGTGTTTACCTATAGGATCCACCATCTCTTGGACTGGGCACCATTGATGGTATTTATTGGGCCCCACGTTCTTAAGTAAATCTCAATATTGCTTCAAAAAGGTAGCTATGCATATACAGTTTACAGACAGAATGTTAACATATTAAGCAAGAGTGTGACAACTTATCAGTGCTAAATGTGCCATAAAAAAACCCAGCATGTAAAATTCTTAGCTTTGACAAGTGACAACATATCTGGCAAAATGCATTGTAAACCAAATGTAATTTTTAGCTGCAGTAAATTTTAGACAATCAAAATGATGTTAAAATGTGTGTGTTTCTTACAGTCTAGAGGCTGCTTATTCTGATGGAGGAAAACACTGACAGCATCCTTCATGATCACTGAAAGAACTGTTCTCCTTTCTCCTGCCCCACACTGATCTATCTGATCGGTGCAGTGCAGGGGAGAAAGTCACCAGGACTTGCACGGATGTTGCGCATCCTGTGTAGCTGAAAAAACTTCTGCAAGACTAGCCCTTGGACCTCTTTATGAAAAGAAGAACGACACTCCTGATATGTGAGGTGGCATGGATAGGGTCCCAATCAAACAAAGTTGTTGATTAGCCATTGAACCTTTCAGGTCATGTGATCAGTCACATTCCTGGAAGGAATTTCAAGATGTGGTAATGTATACGATGGATGAGTGTACATATATATATATATATATATATATATATATATAAGTGTTTGTGTGTGTGGAGCTGCATGAGTATATAAGAGAGCTGTTGGTGTATGTAAGAAAGCTGTGTACAAGTATGTAGCAAAACAGTGCGTGTATGTAACAGAGGTGTGAGTGCATACTTCAAAGCTGTAGAAAAGCTATATGTGTTAGAACTGTGTTTGTGTATGGAGGAGAGTTGTGTGTGTATTTCGGAAAATTGCGTGTGTGATAGTAGTAAAGTTGTGTGTATGCAGGAGAGATGTGTGTATGTAGGAAAGAGGGTGGAAACTTATCAATGCTATAGGACCTATGCAAGAACCTAACATGATCAAATTTGACTCATGACAATACAGCTTTAAAAAATGCATTGGCAGCAATTGTACCGATCATCTACTTTCAATGAATTATCAGCAAATTGGTGAAAGTACACCTATTAAAAAAAAAATAACAGCCTCCTCCATATCCCCTCTAGCTGTCCTGTCCATCACCAAGATAGGTGCGTTTTCTGCCATTTTAGGTAGAAGTAATGTTCAACCAATTTGCTTCTAATTTAGACAAAGTAGTAGGAAAGTTTATCAAACAAACTCTACATATGAGCTCTATCTATTTTACAATACGTGTAATATGTATTCACAAAATGTCCATTTTCTATATGTGTGAACTTCACATCTTTTTTTTTTTTTAGTAAGTTTTAGTGCATGATGAGGTGGTGTTTACCTATAGGATCCACCATCTCTTGGACTGGGCACCATTGATGGTATTTATTGGGCCCCACGTTCTTAAGTAAATCTCAATATTGCTTCAAAAAGGTAGCTATGCATATACAGTTTACAGACAGAATGTTAACATATTAAGCAAGAGTGTGACAACTTATCAGTGCTAAATGTGCCATAAAAAAAACCCAGCATGTAAAATTCTTAGCTTTGACAAGTGACAACATATCTGGCAAAATGCATTGTAAACCAAATGTAATTTTTAGCTGCAGTAAATTTTAGACAATCAAAATGATGTTAAAATGTGTGTGTTTCTTACAGTCTAGAGGCTGCTTATTCTGATGGAGGAAAACACTGACAGCATCCTTCATGATCACTGAAAGAACTGTTCTCCTTTCTCCTGCCCCACACTGATCTATCTGATCGGTGCAGTGCAGGGGAGAAAGTCACCAGGACTTGCACGGATGTTGCGCATCCTGTGTAGCTGAAAAAACTTCTGCAAGACTAGCCCTTGGACCTCTTTATGAAAAGAAGAACGACACTCCTGATATGTGAGGTGGCATGGATAGGGTCCCAATCAAACAAAGTTGTTGATTAGCCATTGAACCTTTCAGGTCATGTGATCAGTCACATTCCTGGAAGGAATTTCAAGATGTGGTAATGTATACGATGGATGAGTGTACATATATATATATATATATATATATATATATATATATAAGTGTTTGTGTGTGTGGAGCTGCATGAGTATATAAGAGAGCTGTTGGTGTATGTAAGAAAGCTGTGTACAAGTATGTAGCAAAACAGTGCGTGTATGTAACAGAGGTGTGAGTGCATACTTCAAAGCTGTAGAAAAGCTATATGTGTTAGAACTGTGTTTGTGTATGGAGGAGAGTTGTGTGTGTATTTCGGAAAATTGCGTGTGTGATAGTAGTAAAGTTGTGTGTATGCAGGAGAGATGTGTGTATGTAGGAAAGAGGGTGGAAACTTATCAATGCTATAGGACCTATGCAAGAACCTAACATGATCAAATTTGACTCATGACAATACAGCTTTAAAAAATGCATTGGCAGCAATTGTACCGATCATCTACTTTCAATGAATTATCAGCAAATTGGTGAAAGTACACCTATTAAAAAAAAAATAACAGCCTCCTCCATATCCCCTCTAGCTGTCCTGTCCATCACCAAGATAGGTGCGTTTTCTGCCATTTTAGGTAGAAGTAATGTTCAACCAATTTGCTTCTAATTTAGACAAAGTAGTAGGAAAGTTTATCAAACAAACTCTACATATGAGCTCTATCTATTTTACAATACGTGTAATATGTATTCACAAAATGTCCATTTTCTATATGTGTGAACTTCACATCTTTTTTTTTTTTTAGTAAGTTTTAGTGCATGATGAGGTGGTGTTTACCTATAGGATCCACCATCTCTTGGACTGGGCACCATTGATGGTATTTATTGGGCCCCACGTTCTTAAGTAAATCTCAATATTGCTTCAAAAAGGTAGCTATGCATATACAGTTTACAGACAGAATGTTAACATATTAAGCAAGAGTGTGACAACTTATCAGTGCTAAATGTGCCATAAAAAAAACCCAGCATGTAAAATTCTTAGCTTTGACAAGTGACAACATATCTGGCAAAATGCATTGTAAACCAAATGTAATTTTTAGCTGCAGTAAATTTTAGACAATCAAAATGATGTTAAAATGTGTGTGTTTCTTACAGTCTAGAGGCTGCTTATTCTGATGGAGGAAAACACTGACAGCATCCTTCATGATCACTGAAAGAACTGTTCTCCTTTCTCCTGCCCCACACTGATCTATCTGATCGGTGCAGTGCAGGGGAGAAAGTCACCAGGACTTGCACGGATGTTGCGCATCCTGTGTAGCTGAAAAAACTTCTGCAAGACTAGCCCTTGGACCTCTTTATGAAAAGAAGAACGACACTCCTGATATGTGAGGTGGCATGGATAGGGTCCCAATCAAACAAAGTTGTTGATTAGCCATTGAACCTTTCAGGTCATGTGATCAGTCACATTCCTGGAAGGAATTTCAAGATGTGGTAATGTATACGATGGATGAGTGTACATATATATATATATATATATATATATATATATATATATATATAAGTGTTTGTGTGTGTGGAGCTGCATGAGTATATAAGAGAGCTGTTGGTGTATGTAAGAAAGCTGTGTACAAGTATGTAGCAAAACAGTGCGTGTATGTAACAGAGGTGTGAGTGCATACTTCAAAGCTGTAGAAAAGCTATATGTGTTAGAACTGTGTTTGTGTATGGAGGAGAGTTGTGTGTGTATTTCGGAAAATTGCGTGTGTGATAGTAGTAGAGTTGTGTGTATGCAGGAGAGATGTGTGTATGTAGGAAAGAGGGTGGAAACTTATCAATGCTATAGGACCTATGCAAGAACCTAACATGATCAAATTTGACTCATGACAATACAGCTTTAAAAAATGCATTGGCAGCAATTGTACCGATCATCTACTTTCAATGAATTATCAGCAAATTGGTGAAAGTACACCTATTAAAAAAAAAATAACAGCCTCCTCCATATCCCCTCTAGCTGTCCTGTCCATCACCAAGATAGGTGCGTTTTCTGCCATTTTAGGTAGAAGTAATGTTCAACCAATTTGCTTCTAATTTAGACAAAGTAGTAGGAAAGTTTATCAAACAAACTCTACATATGAGCTCTATCTATTTTACAATACGTGTAATATGTATTCACAAAATGTCCATTTTCTATATGTGTGAACTTCACATCTTTTTTTTTTTTAGTAAGTTTTAGTGCATGATGAGGTGGTGTTTACCTATAGGATCCACCATCTCTTGGACTGGGCACCATTGATGGTATTTATTGGGCCCCACGTTCTTAAGTAAATCTCAATATTGCTTCAAAAAGGTAGCTATGCATATACAGTTTACAGACAGAATGTTAACATATTAAGCAAGAGTGTGACAACTTATCAGTGCTAAATGTGCCATAAAAAAACCCAGCATGTAAAATTCTTAGCTTTGACAAGTGACAACATATCTGGCAAAATGCATTGTAAACCAAATGTAATTTTTAGCTGCAGTAAATTTTAGACAATCAAAATGATGTTAAAATGTGTGTGTTTCTTACAGTCTAGAGGCTGCTTATTCTGATGGAGGAAAACACTGACAGCATCCTTCATGATCACTGAAAGAACTGTTCTCCTTTCTCCTGCCCCACACTGATCTATCTGATCGGTGCAGTGCAGGGGAGAAAGTCACCAGGACTTGCACGGATGTTGCGCATCCTGTGTAGCTGAAAAAACTTCTGCAAGACTAGCCCTTGGACCTCTTTATGAAAAGAAGAACGACACTCCTGATATGTGAGGTGGCATGGATAGGGTCCCAATCAAACAAAGTTGTTGATTAGCCATTGAACCTTTCAGGTCATGTGATCAGTCACATTCCTGGAAGGAATTTCAAGATGTGGTAATGTATACGATGGATGAGTGTACATATATATATATATATATATATATATATATATATAAGTGTTTGTGTGTGTGGAGCTGCATGAGTATATAAGAGAGCTGTTGGTGTATGTAAGAAAGCTGTGTACAAGTATGTAGCAAAACAGTGCGTGTATGTAACAGAGGTGTGAGTGCATACTTCAAAGCTGTAGAAAAGCTATATGTGTTAGAACTGTGTTTGTGTATGGAGGAGAGTTGTGTGTGTATTTCGGAAAATTGCGTGTGTGATAGTAGTAAAGTTGTGTGTATGCAGGAGAGATGTGTGTATGTAGGAAAGAGGGTGGAAACTTATCAATGCTATAGGACCTATGCAAGAACCTAACATGATCAAATTTGACTCATGACAATACAGCTTTAAAAAATGCATTGGCAGCAATTGTACCGATCATCTACTTTCAATGAATTATCAGCAAATTGGTGAAAGTACACCTATTAAAAAAAAAATAACAGCCTCCTCCATATCCCCTCTAGCTGTCCTGTCCATCACCAAGATAGGTGCGTTTTCTGCCATTTTAGGTAGAAGTAATGTTCAACCAATTTGCTTCTAATTTAGACAAAGTAGTAGGAAAGTTTATCAAACAAACTCTACATATGAGCTCTATCTATTTTACAATACGTGTAATATGTATTCACAAAATGTCCATTTTCTATATGTGTGAACTTCACATCTTTTTTTTTTTTTAGTAAGTTTTAGTGCATGATGAGGTGGTGTTTACCTATAGGATCCACCATCTCTTGGACTGGGCACCATTGATGGTATTTATTGGGCCCCACGTTCTTAAGTAAATCTCAATATTGCTTCAAAAAGGTAGCTATGCATATACAGTTTACAGACAGAATGTTAACATATTAAGCAAGAGTGTGACAACTTATCAGTGCTAAATGTGCCATAAAAAAAACCCAGCATGTAAAATTCTTAGCTTTGACAAGTGACAACATATCTGGCAAAATGCATTGTAAACCAAATGTAATTTTAGCTGCAGTAAATTTTAGACAATCAAAATGATGTTAAAATGTGTGTGTTTCTTACAGTCTAGAGGCTGCTTATTCTGATGGAGGAAAACACTGACAGCATCCTTCATGATCACTGAAAGAACTGTTCTCCTTTCTCCTGCCCCACACTGATCTATCTGATCGGTGCAGTGCAGGGGAGAAAGTCACCAGGACTTGCACGGATGTTGCGCATCCTGTGTAGCTGAAAAAACTTCTGCAAGACTAGCCCTTGGACCTCTTTATGAAAAGAAGAACGACACTCCTGATATGTGAGGTGGCATGGATAGGGTCCCAATCAAACAAAGTTGTTGATTAGCCATTGAACCTTTCAGGTCATGTGATCAGTCACATTCCTGGAAGGAATTTCAAGATGTGGTAATGTATACGATGGATGAGTGTACATATATATATATATATATATATATATATATATATATAAGTGTTTGTGTGTGTGGAGCTGCATGAGTATATAAGAGAGCTGTTGGTGTATGTAAGAAAGCTGTGTACAAGTATGTAGCAAAACAGTGCGTGTATGTAACAGAGGTGTGAGTGCATACTTCAAAGCTGTAGAAAAGCTATATGTGTTAGAACTGTGTTTGTGTATGGAGGAGAGTTGTGTGTGTATTTCGGAAAATTGCGTGTGTGATAGTAGTAGAGTTGTGTGTATGCAGGAGAGATGTGTGTATGTAGGAAAGAGGGTGGAAACTTATCAATGCTATAGGACCTATGCAAGAACCTAACATGATCAAATTTGACTCATGACAATACAGCTTTAAAAAATGCATTGGCAGCAATTGTACCGATCATCTACTTTCAATGAATTATCAGCAAATTGGTGAAAGTACACCTATTAAAAAAAAAATAACAGCCTCCTCCATATCCCCTCTAGCTGTCCTGTCCATCACCAAGATAGGTGCGTTTTCTGCCATTTTAGGTAGAAGTAATGTTCAACCAATTTGCTTCTAATTTAGACAAAGTAGTAGGAAAGTTTATCAAACAAACTCTACATATGAGCTCTATCTATTTTACAATACGTGTAATATGTATTCACAAAATGTCCATTTTCTATATGTGTGAACTTCACATCTTTTTTTTTTTTAGTAAGTTTTAGTGCATGATGAGGTGGTGTTTACCTATAGGATCCACCATCTCTTGGACTGGGCACCATTGATGGTATTTATTGGGCCCCACGTTCTTAAGTAAATCTCAATATTGCTTCAAAAAGGTAGCTATGCATATACAGTTTACAGACAGAATGTTAACATATTAAGCAAGAGTGTGACAACTTATCAGTGCTAAATGTGCCATAAAAAAACCCAGCATGTAAAATTCTTAGCTTTGACAAGTGACAACATATCTGGCAAAATGCATTGTAAACCAAATGTAATTTTTAGCTGCAGTAAATTTTAGACAATCAAAATGATGTTAAAATGTGTGTGTTTCTTACAGTCTAGAGGCTGCTTATTCTGATGGAGGAAAACACTGACAGCATCCTTCATGATCACTGAAAGAACTGTTCTCCTTTCTCCTGCCCCACACTGATCTATCTGATCGGTGCAGTGCAGGGGAGAAAGTCACCAGGACTTGCACGGATGTTGCGCATCCTGTGTAGCTGAAAAAACTTCTGCAAGACTAGCCCTTGGACCTCTTTATGAAAAGAAGAACGACACTCCTGATATGTGAGGTGGCATGGATAGGGTCCCAATCAAACAAAGTTGTTGATTAGCCATTGAACCTTTCAGGTCATGTGATCAGTCACATTCCTGGAAGGAATTTCAAGATGTGGTAATGTATACGATGGATGAGTGTACATATATATATATATATATATATATATATATAAGTGTTTGTGTGTGTGGAGCTGCATGAGTATATAAGAGAGCTGTTGGTGTATGTAAGAAAGCTGTGTACAAGTATGTAGCAAAACAGTGCGTGTATGTAACAGAGGTGTGAGTGCATACTTCAAAGCTGTAGAAAAGCTATATGTGTTAGAACTGTGTTTGTGTATGGAGGAGAGTTGTGTGTGTATTTCGGAAAATTGCGTGTGTGATAGTAGTAGAGTTGTGTGTATGCAGGAGAGATGTGTGTATGTAGGAAAGAGGGTGGAAACTTATCAATGCTATAGGACCTATGCAAGAACCTAACATGATCAAATTTGACTCATGACAATACAGCTTTAAAAAATGCATTGGCAGCAATTGTACCGATCATCTACTTTCAATGTATGCGTGTA
>NW_027368062.1:0-52582 GCF_046119375.1 Phyllobates terribilis
CAGGCCACCTGGGTGAAAACCAGGAATCCTAAGCGCTAGACCATACGGGAGAAGATGTACTGCCAGCTCACTTACAATATGAAAAAAAAGAGGTGTACTGCTTTGCACAAGCAACTTCCGCAGATTATTACATGCATCTTGCCTCGTTAGCGCAGCAGGTAGCGCGTCAGTCTCGTAATCTGAAGGTCGTGAGTTCGATTCTCACATGGGGCACTGGTACCTTGTTTCCGTAACTGATTTTGCCACTATCTTGGCTAGAGAGTCACAGCTCTTTTCCATTCAGTAACAAAACATCACCAATTGATGGAAGGGGAGCTCCAATGACAGACAGGGATAAAGGCTTGTTGAGTCCCTTAACACCCAGGAATTAAAAGTGAGAGATATGAATGGTTTGAGATATGACATCAAATAAGCTTTTGTGCAAATAAATATCCAAAAAATCTGGTGGTCTGCATTTTTGGCAGCAAAGTGCAGTTCCAACCTAAACTGATTCTGTCTGCAAGGCACGTGTCGGCTTTGGAATGTGGACACTAGTCCCAAAAAAAAGTCTCTCCCATAGCAGGAATTGAACCAGTCAACCAGGAATACTAACTAAGTCTTTCTCCACATGGTGTAAGCAGTACAGTAAACAGCAAGACAGGTGTAAAAAAAAAAAAAAAAAAAAAAAGAGTGTTTTGCTTTGAATACAAAACATAAACATTACAAGAGCTAAAACACGCTACATGGTCAAGGTTTTTGGCACGTCAGTTGAATAATTTGAAGATCATGAGTTTTTTGCTCACAAGTGCCATCCTCCTTTTCTCAAGAGATTTTGTCACTAACTCTGAACTTTCCAATTCAGTTCTAAACTGTTTCCGATTAGAAAGAACATGGGAGCCCTAATGACTGACAGGACACATGGCTTGTTGAGTCCCTTGACACTTTTGTGTAAAACTGTGTAGTTGAAAAAGGCTTAAGCTATGAAACAAAAGGAAATCTTTTGCAAAAGTCATAATGCATCGCCAATGTTAAGTATTTTTGTTGCAAAGTGAAAATCTACCAGAAACATTTTTGATTGAAAAACACGCATCAGTCTTTGAATGGTGGCAGTAGCTAAGATAAAGGTGCATTCCCATACCGGGAGTCGAACCCGGGCCACCTGGGTGAGAACCAGGAATCCTAACCGCTAGACCATATGGGAAAAGATGCGCTAACGTCTCAGTGACATTATGAAAAAAATAAGTTTTCTGCTATGCACAATAAACTTCTGCAGATCTGCAGGTGCAACTTGCTTCGTTAGCGCAGTAGGTAGTGCGTCAGTCTCGTAATCTGAAGGTTGTGAGTTTGAGCCTCACACGGGGCACTGTTCCCTCCTTTTCTCGAGAGATTTTGTCACCAACTTAGAACTTTTCCATTCAATTCTACAACGTTTTCCATTAGAAAGGAAATGGGAATCCAAATAACTTACAGGACCCATGAGTTGTTGAGTCTCTTGACACTTTGGTGTAAAAAGGGGTGGTTGAGAATGAGTTGAGCTACGAATCCAAATTGAATCTTGCGTGAAGGGTCAGAATGAAGTGCCAAAACGCGGGCGTTCAGCATTTTTGCCTGAAAAAAACAAATCCTACCTGAAATACGTTTGTTTTAAAAACACACGTCAGTCTTTGAATGTTGGCAACGGTGTAGAAAAGGATGCGTTTCCATACCGGGAGTCGAACCCAGGCCACCTGGGTGAAAACCAGGAATCCTAAGCGCTAGACCATACGGGAGAAGATGTACTGCCAGCTCACTTACAATATGAAAAAAAAGAGGTGTACTGCTTTGCACAAGCAACTTCCGCAGATTATTACATGCATCTTGCCTCGTTAGCGCAGCAGGTAGCGCGTCAGTCTCGTAATCTGAAGGTCGTGAGTTCGATTCTCACATGGGGCACTGGTACCTTGTTTCCGTAACTGATTTTGCCACTATCTTGGCTAGAGAGTCACAGCTCTTTTCCATTCAGTAACAAAACATCACCAATTGATGGAAGGGGAGCTCCAATGACAGACAGGGATAAAGGCTTGTTGAGTCCCTTAACACCCAGGAATTAAAAGTGAGAGATATGAATGGTTTGAGATATGACATCAAATAAGCTTTTGTGCAAATAAATATCCAAAAAATCTGGTGGTCTGCATTTTTGGCAGCAAAGTGCAGTTCCAACCTAAACTGATTCTGTCTGCAAGGCACGTGTCGGCTTTGGAATGTGGACACTAGTCCCAAAAAAAAGTCTCTCCCATAGCAGGAATTGAACCAGTCAACCAGGAATACTAACTAAGTCTTTCTCCACATGGTGTAAGCAGTACAGTAAACAGCAAGACAGGTGTAAAAAAAAAAAAAAAAAAAAAAAGAGTGTTTTGCTTTGAATACAAAACATAAACATTACAAGAGCTAAAACACGCTACATGGTCAAGGTTTTTGGCACGTCAGTTGAATAATTTGAAGATCATGAGTTTTTTGCTCACAAGTGCCATCCTCCTTTTCTCAAGAGATTTTGTCACTAACTCTGAACTTTCCAATTCAGTTCTAAACTGTTTCCGATTAGAAAGAACATGGGAGCCCTAATGACTGACAGGACACATGGCTTGTTGAGTCCCTTGACACTTTTGTGTAAAACTGTGTAGTTGAAAAAGGCTTAAGCTATGAAACAAAAGGAAATCTTTTGCAAAAGTCATAATGCATCGCCAATGTTAAGTATTTTTGTTGCAAAGTGAAAATCTACCAGAAACATTTTTGATTGAAAAACACGCATCAGTCTTTGAATGGTGGCAGTAGCTAAGATAAAGGTGCATTCCCATACCGGGAGTCGAACCCGGGCCACCTGGGTGAGAACCAGGAATCCTAACCGCTAGACCATATGGGAAAAGATGCGCTAACGTCTCAGTGACATTATGAAAAAAATAAGTTTTCTGCTATGCACAATAAACTTCTGCAGATCTGCAGGTGCAACTTGCTTCGTTAGCGCAGTAGGTAGTGCGTCAGTCTCGTAATCTGAAGGTTGTGAGTTTGAGCCTCACACGGGGCACTGTTCCCTCCTTTTCTCGAGAGATTTTGTCACCAACTTAGAACTTTTCCATTCAATTCTACAACGTTTTCCATTAGAAAGGAAATGGGAATCCAAATAACTTACAGGACCCATGAGTTGTTGAGTCTCTTGACACTTTGGTGTAAAAAGGGGTGGTTGAGAATGAGTTGAGCTACGAATCCAAATTGAATCTTGCGTGAAGGGTCAGAATGAAGTGCCAAAACGCGGGCGTTCAGCATTTTTGCCTGAAAAAAACAAATCCTACCTGAAATACGTTTGTTTTAAAAACACACGTCAGTCTTTGAATGTTGGCAACGGTGTAGAAAAGGATGCGTTTCCATACCGGGAGTCGAACCCAGGCCACCTGGGTGAAAACCAGGAATCCTAAGCGCTAGACCATACGGGAGAAGATGTACTGCCAGCTCACTTACAATATGAAAAAAAAGAGGTGTACTGCTTTGCACAAGCAACTTCCGCAGATTATTACATGCATCTTGCCTCGTTAGCGCAGCAGGTAGCGCGTCAGTCTCGTAATCTGAAGGTCGTGAGTTCGATTCTCACATGGGGCACTGGTACCTTGTTTCCGTAACTGATTTTGCCACTATCTTGGCTAGAGAGTCACAGCTCTTTTCCATTCAGTAACAAAACATCACCAATTGATGGAAGGGGAGCTCCAATGACAGACAGGGATAAAGGCTTGTTGAGTCCCTTAACACCCAGGAATTAAAAGTGAGAGATATGAATGGTTTGAGATATGACATCAAATAAGCTTTTGTGCAAATAAATATCCAAAAAATCTGGTGGTCTGCATTTTTGGCAGCAAAGTGCAGTTCCAACCTAAACTGATTCTGTCTGCAAGGCACGTGTCGGCTTTGGAATGTGGACACTAGTCCCAAAAAAAAGTCTCTCCCATAGCAGGAATTGAACCAGTCAACCAGGAATACTAACTAAGTCTTTCTCCACATGGTGTAAGCAGTACAGTAAACAGCAAGACAGGTGTAAAAAAAAAAAAAAAAAAAAAAAGAGTGTTTTGCTTTGAATACAAAACATAAACATTACAAGAGCTAAAACACGCTACATGGTCAAGGTTTTTGGCACGTCAGTTGAATAATTTGAAGATCATGAGTTTTTTGCTCACAAGTGCCATCCTCCTTTTCTCAAGAGATTTTGTCACTAACTCTGAACTTTCCAATTCAGTTCTAAACTGTTTCCGATTAGAAAGAACATGGGAGCCCTAATGACTGACAGGACACATGGCTTGTTGAGTCCCTTGACACTTTTGTGTAAAACTGTGTAGTTGAAAAAGGCTTAAGCTATGAAACAAAAGGAAATCTTTTGCAAAAGTCATAATGCATCGCCAATGTTAAGTATTTTTGTTGCAAAGTGAAAATCTACCAGAAACATTTTTGATTGAAAAACACGCATCAGTCTTTGAATGGTGGCAGTAGCTAAGATAAAGGTGCATTCCCATACCGGGAGTCGAACCCGGGCCACCTGGGTGAGAACCAGGAATCCTAACCGCTAGACCATATGGGAAAAGATGCGCTAACGTCTCAGTGACATTATGAAAAAAATAAGTTTTCTGCTATGCACAATAAACTTCTGCAGATCTGCAGGTGCAACTTGCTTCGTTAGCGCAGTAGGTAGTGCGTCAGTCTCGTAATCTGAAGGTTGTGAGTTTGAGCCTCACACGGGGCACTGTTCCCTCCTTTTCTCGAGAGATTTTGTCACCAACTTAGAACTTTTCCATTCAATTCTACAACGTTTTCCATTAGAAAGGAAATGGGAATCCAAATAACTTACAGGACCCATGAGTTGTTGAGTCTCTTGACACTTTGGTGTAAAAAGGGGTGGTTGAGAATGAGTTGAGCTACGAATCCAAATTGAATCTTGCGTGAAGGGTCAGAATGAAGTGCCAAAACGCGGGCGTTCAGCATTTTTGCCTGAAAAAAACAAATCCTACCTGAAATACGTTTGTTTTAAAAACACACGTCAGTCTTTGAATGTTGGCAACGGTGTAGAAAAGGATGCGTTTCCATACCGGGAGTCGAACCCAGGCCACCTGGGTGAAAACCAGGAATCCTAAGCGCTAGACCATACGGGAGAAGATGTACTGCCAGCTCACTTACAATATGAAAAAAAAGAGGTGTACTGCTTTGCACAAGCAACTTCCGCAGATTATTACATGCATCTTGCCTCGTTAGCGCAGCAGGTAGCGCGTCAGTCTCGTAATCTGAAGGTCGTGAGTTCGATTCTCACATGGGGCACTGGTACCTTGTTTCCGTAACTGATTTTGCCACTATCTTGGCTAGAGAGTCACAGCTCTTTTCCATTCAGTAACAAAACATCACCAATTGATGGAAGGGGAGCTCCAATGACAGACAGGGATAAAGGCTTGTTGAGTCCCTTAACACCCAGGAATTAAAAGTGAGAGATATGAATGGTTTGAGATATGACATCAAATAAGCTTTTGTGCAAATAAATATCCAAAAAATCTGGTGGTCTGCATTTTTGGCAGCAAAGTGCAGTTCCAACCTAAACTGATTCTGTCTGCAAGGCACGTGTCGGCTTTGGAATGTGGACACTAGTCCCAAAAAAAAGTCTCTCCCATAGCAGGAATTGAACCAGTCAACCAGGAATACTAACTAAGTCTTTCTCCACATGGTGTAAGCAGTACAGTAAACAGCAAGACAGGTGTAAAAAAAAAAAAAAAAAAAAAAAGAGTGTTTTGCTTTGAATACAAAACATAAACATTACAAGAGCTAAAACACGCTACATGGTCAAGGTTTTTGGCACGTCAGTTGAATAATTTGAAGATCATGAGTTTTTTGCTCACAAGTGCCATCCTCCTTTTCTCAAGAGATTTTGTCACTAACTCTGAACTTTCCAATTCAGTTCTAAACTGTTTCCGATTAGAAAGAACATGGGAGCCCTAATGACTGACAGGACACATGGCTTGTTGAGTCCCTTGACACTTTTGTGTAAAACTGTGTAGTTGAAAAAGGCTTAAGCTATGAAACAAAAGGAAATCTTTTGCAAAAGTCATAATGCATCGCCAATGTTAAGTATTTTTGTTGCAAAGTGAAAATCTACCAGAAACATTTTTGATTGAAAAACACGCATCAGTCTTTGAATGGTGGCAGTAGCTAAGATAAAGGTGCATTCCCATACCGGGAGTCGAACCCGGGCCACCTGGGTGAGAACCAGGAATCCTAACCGCTAGACCATATGGGAAAAGATGCGCTAACGTCTCAGTGACATTATGAAAAAAATAAGTTTTCTGCTATGCACAATAAACTTCTGCAGATCTGTAGGTGCAACTTGCTTCGTTAGCGCAGTAGGTAGTGCGTCAGTCTCGTAATCTGAAGGTTGTGAGTTTGAGCCTCACACGGGGCACTGTTCCCTCCTTTTCTCGAGAGATTTTGTCACCAACTTAGAACTTTTCCATTCAATTCTACAACGTTTTCCATTAGAAAGGAAATGGGAATCCAAATAACTTACAGGACCCATGAGTTGTTGAGTCTCTTGACACTTTGGTGTAAAAAGGGGTGGTTGAGAATGAGTTGAGCTACGAATCCAAATTGAATCTTGCGTGAAGGGTCAGAATGAAGTGCCAAAACGCGGGCGTTCAGCATTTTTGCCTGAAAAAAACAAATCCTACCTGAAATACGTTTGTTTTAAAAACACACGTCAGTCTTTGAATGTTGGCAACGGTGTAGAAAAGGATGCGTTTCCATACCGGGAGTCGAACCCAGGCCACCTGGGTGAAAACCAGGAATCCTAAGCGCTAGACCATACGGGAGAAGATGTACTGCCAGCTCACTTACAATATGAAAAAAAAGAGGTGTACTGCTTTGCACAAGCAACTTCCGCAGATTATTACATGCATCTTGCCTCGTTAGCGCAGCAGGTAGCGCGTCAGTCTCGTAATCTGAAGGTCGTGAGTTCGATTCTCACATGGGGCACTGGTACCTTGTTTCCGTAACTGATTTTGCCACTATCTTGGCTAGAGAGTCACAGCTCTTTTCCATTCAGTAACAAAACATCACCAATTGATGGAAGGGGAGCTCCAATGACAGACAGGGATAAAGGCTTGTTGAGTCCCTTAACACCCAGGAATTAAAAGTGAGAGATATGAATGGTTTGAGATATGACATCAAATAAGCTTTTGTGCAAATAAATATCCAAAAAATCTGGTGGTCTGCATTTTTGGCAGCAAAGTGCAGTTCCAACCTAAACTGATTCTGTCTGCAAGGCACGTGTCGGCTTTGGAATGTGGACACTAGTCCCAAAAAAAAGTCTCTCCCATAGCAGGAATTGAACCAGTCAACCAGGAATACTAACTAAGTCTTTCTCCACATGGTGTAAGCAGTACAGTAAACAGCAAGACAGGTGTAAAAAAAAAAAAAAAAAAAAAAAGAGTGTTTTGCTTTGAATACAAAACATAAACATTACAAGAGCTAAAACACGCTACATGGTCAAGGTTTTTGGCACGTCAGTTGAATAATTTGAAGATCATGAGTTTTTTGCTCACAAGTGCCATCCTCCTTTTCTCAAGAGATTTTGTCACTAACTCTGAACTTTCCAATTCAGTTCTAAACTGTTTCCGATTAGAAAGAACATGGGAGCCCTAATGACTGACAGGACACATGGCTTGTTGAGTCCCTTGACACTTTTGTGTAAAACTGTGTAGTTGAAAAAGGCTTAAGCTATGAAACAAAAGGAAATCTTTTGCAAAAGTCATAATGCATCGCCAATGTTAAGTATTTTTGTTGCAAAGTGAAAATCTACCAGAAACATTTTTGATTGAAAAACACGCATCAGTCTTTGAATGGTGGCAGTAGCTAAGATAAAGGTGCATTCCCATACCGGGAGTCGAACCCGGGCCACCTGGGTGAGAACCAGGAATCCTAACCGCTAGACCATATGGGAAAAGATGCGCTAACGTCTCAGTGACATTATGAAAAAAATAAGTTTTCTGCTATGCACAATAAACTTCTGCAGATCTGCAGGTGCAACTTGCTTCGTTAGCGCAGTAGGTAGTGCGTCAGTCTCGTAATCTGAAGGTTGTGAGTTTGAGCCTCACACGGGGCACTGTTCCCTCCTTTTCTCGAGAGATTTTGTCACCAACTTAGAACTTTTCCATTCAATTCTACAACGTTTTCCATTAGAAAGGAAATGGGAATCCAAATAACTTACAGGACCCATGAGTTGTTGAGTCTCTTGACACTTTGGTGTAAAAAGGGGTGGTTGAGAATGAGTTGAGCTACGAATCCAAATTGAATCTTGCGTGAAGGGTCAGAATGAAGTGCCAAAACGCGGGCGTTCAGCATTTTTGCCTGAAAAAAACAAATCCTACCTGAAATACGTTTGTTTTAAAAACACACGTCAGTCTTTGAATGTTGGCAACGGTGTAGAAAAGGATGCGTTTCCATACCGGGAGTCGAACCCAGGCCACCTGGGTGAAAACCAGGAATCCTAAGCGCTAGACCATACGGGAGAAGATGTACTGCCAGCTCACTTACAATATGAAAAAAAAGAGGTGTACTGCTTTGCACAAGCAACTTCCGCAGATTATTACATGCATCTTGCCTCGTTAGCGCAGCAGGTAGCGCGTCAGTCTCGTAATCTGAAGGTCGTGAGTTCGATTCTCACATGGGGCACTGGTACCTTGTTTCCGTAACTGATTTTGCCACTATCTTGGCTAGAGAGTCACAGCTCTTTTCCATTCAGTAACAAAACATCACCAATTGATGGAAGGGGAGCTCCAATGACAGACAGGGATAAAGGCTTGTTGAGTCCCTTAACACCCAGGAATTAAAAGTGAGAGATATGAATGGTTTGAGATATGACATCAAATAAGCTTTTGTGCAAATAAATATCCAAAAAATCTGGTGGTCTGCATTTTTGGCAGCAAAGTGCAGTTCCAACCTAAACTGATTCTGTCTGCAAGGCACGTGTCGGCTTTGGAATGTGGACACTAGTCCCAAAAAAAAGTCTCTCCCATAGCAGGAATTGAACCAGTCAACCAGGAATACTAACTAAGTCTTTCTCCACATGGTGTAAGCAGTACAGTAAACAGCAAGACAGGTGTAAAAAAAAAAAAAAAAAAAAAAAGAGTGTTTTGCTTTGAATACAAAACATAAACATTACAAGAGCTAAAACACGCTACATGGTCAAGGTTTTTGGCACGTCAGTTGAATAATTTGAAGATCATGAGTTTTTTGCTCACAAGTGCCATCCTCCTTTTCTCAAGAGATTTTGTCACTAACTCTGAACTTTCCAATTCAGTTCTAAACTGTTTCCGATTAGAAAGAACATGGGAGCCCTAATGACTGACAGGACACATGGCTTGTTGAGTCCCTTGACACTTTTGTGTAAAACTGTGTAGTTGAAAAAGGCTTAAGCTATGAAACAAAAGGAAATCTTTTGCAAAAGTCATAATGCATCGCCAATGTTAAGTATTTTTGTTGCAAAGTGAAAATCTACCAGAAACATTTTTGATTGAAAAACACGCATCAGTCTTTGAATGGTGGCAGTAGCTAAGATAAAGGTGCATTCCCATACCGGGAGTCGAACCCGGGCCACCTGGGTGAGAACCAGGAATCCTAACCGCTAGACCATATGGGAAAAGATGCGCTAACGTCTCAGTGACATTATGAAAAAAATAAGTTTTCTGCTATGCACAATAAACTTCTGCAGATCTGTAGGTGCAACTTGCTTCGTTAGCGCAGTAGGTAGTGCGTCAGTCTCGTAATCTGAAGGTTGTGAGTTTGAGCCTCACACGGGGCACTGTTCCCTCCTTTTCTCGAGAGATTTTGTCACCAACTTAGAACTTTTCCATTCAATTCTACAACGTTTTCCATTAGAAAGGAAATGGGAATCCAAATAACTTACAGGACCCATGAGTTGTTGAGTCTCTTGACACTTTGGTGTAAAAAGGGGTGGTTGAGAATGAGTTGAGCTACGAATCCAAATTGAATCTTGCGTGAAGGGTCAGAATGAAGTGCCAAAACGCGGGCGTTCAGCATTTTTGCCTGAAAAAAACAAATCCTACCTGAAATACGTTTGTTTTAAAAACACACGTCAGTCTTTGAATGTTGGCAACGGTGTAGAAAAGGATGCGTTTCCATACCGGGAGTCGAACCCAGGCCACCTGGGTGAAAACCAGGAATCCTAAGCGCTAGACCATACGGGAGAAGATGTACTGCCAGCTCACTTACAATATGAAAAAAAAGAGGTGTACTGCTTTGCACAAGCAACTTCCGCAGATTATTACATGCATCTTGCCTCGTTAGCGCAGCAGGTAGCGCGTCAGTCTCGTAATCTGAAGGTCGTGAGTTCGATTCTCACATGGGGCACTGGTACCTTGTTTCCGTAACTGATTTTGCCACTATCTTGGCTAGAGAGTCACAGCTCTTTTCCATTCAGTAACAAAACATCACCAATTGATGGAAGGGGAGCTCCAATGACAGACAGGGATAAAGGCTTGTTGAGTCCCTTAACACCCAGGAATTAAAAGTGAGAGATATGAATGGTTTGAGATATGACATCAAATAAGCTTTTGTGCAAATAAATATCCAAAAAATCTGGTGGTCTGCATTTTTGGCAGCAAAGTGCAGTTCCAACCTAAACTGATTCTGTCTGCAAGGCACGTGTCGGCTTTGGAATGTGGACACTAGTCCCAAAAAAAAGTCTCTCCCATAGCAGGAATTGAACCAGTCAACCAGGAATACTAACTAAGTCTTTCTCCACATGGTGTAAGCAGTACAGTAAACAGCAAGACAGGTGTAAAAAAAAAAAAAAAAAAAAAAAGAGTGTTTTGCTTTGAATACAAAACATAAACATTACAAGAGCTAAAACACGCTACATGGTCAAGGTTTTTGGCACGTCAGTTGAATAATTTGAAGATCATGAGTTTTTTGCTCACAAGTGCCATCCTCCTTTTCTCAAGAGATTTTGTCACTAACTCTGAACTTTCCAATTCAGTTCTAAACTGTTTCCGATTAGAAAGAACATGGGAGCCCTAATGACTGACAGGACACATGGCTTGTTGAGTCCCTTGACACTTTTGTGTAAAACTGTGTAGTTGAAAAAGGCTTAAGCTATGAAACAAAAGGAAATCTTTTGCAAAAGTCATAATGCATCGCCAATGTTAAGTATTTTTGTTGCAAAGTGAAAATCTACCAGAAACATTTTTGATTGAAAAACACGCATCAGTCTTTGAATGGTGGCAGTAGCTAAGATAAAGGTGCATTCCCATACCGGGAGTCGAACCCGGGCCACCTGGGTGAGAACCAGGAATCCTAACCGCTAGACCATATGGGAAAAGATGCGCTAACGTCTCAGTGACATTATGAAAAAAATAAGTTTTCTGCTATGCACAATAAACTTCTGCAGATCTGCAGGTGCAACTTGCTTCGTTAGCGCAGTAGGTAGTGCGTCAGTCTCGTAATCTGAAGGTTGTGAGTTTGAGCCTCACACGGGGCACTGTTCCCTCCTTTTCTCGAGAGATTTTGTCACCAACTTAGAACTTTTCCATTCAATTCTACAACGTTTTCCATTAGAAAGGAAATGGGAATCCAAATAACTTACAGGACCCATGAGTTGTTGAGTCTCTTGACACTTTGGTGTAAAAAGGGGTGGTTGAGAATGAGTTGAGCTACGAATCCAAATTGAATCTTGCGTGAAGGGTCAGAATGAAGTGCCAAAACGCGGGCGTTCAGCATTTTTGCCTGAAAAAAACAAATCCTACCTGAAATACGTTTGTTTTAAAAACACACGTCAGTCTTTGAATGTTGGCAACGGTGTAGAAAAGGATGCGTTTCCATACCGGGAGTCGAACCCAGGCCACCTGGGTGAAAACCAGGAATCCTAAGCGCTAGACCATACGGGAGAAGATGTACTGCCAGCTCACTTACAATATGAAAAAAAAGAGGTGTACTGCTTTGCACAAGCAACTTCCGCAGATTATTACATGCATCTTGCCTCGTTAGCGCAGCAGGTAGCGCGTCAGTCTCGTAATCTGAAGGTCGTGAGTTCGATTCTCACATGGGGCACTGGTACCTTGTTTCCGTAACTGATTTTGCCACTATCTTGGCTAGAGAGTCACAGCTCTTTTCCATTCAGTAACAAAACATCACCAATTGATGGAAGGGGAGCTCCAATGACAGACAGGGATAAAGGCTTGTTGAGTCCCTTAACACCCAGGAATTAAAAGTGAGAGATATGAATGGTTTGAGATATGACATCAAATAAGCTTTTGTGCAAATAAATATCCAAAAAATCTGGTGGTCTGCATTTTTGGCAGCAAAGTGCAGTTCCAACCTAAACTGATTCTGTCTGCAAGGCACGTGTCGGCTTTGGAATGTGGACACTAGTCCCAAAAAAAAGTCTCTCCCATAGCAGGAATTGAACCAGTCAACCAGGAATACTAACTAAGTCTTTCTCCACATGGTGTAAGCAGTACAGTAAACAGCAAGACAGGTGTAAAAAAAAAAAAAAAAAAAAAAAGAGTGTTTTGCTTTGAATACAAAACATAAACATTACAAGAGCTAAAACACGCTACATGGTCAAGGTTTTTGGCACGTCAGTTGAATAATTTGAAGATCATGAGTTTTTTGCTCACAAGTGCCATCCTCCTTTTCTCAAGAGATTTTGTCACTAACTCTGAACTTTCCAATTCAGTTCTAAACTGTTTCCGATTAGAAAGAACATGGGAGCCCTAATGACTGACAGGACACATGGCTTGTTGAGTCCCTTGACACTTTTGTGTAAAACTGTGTAGTTGAAAAAGGCTTAAGCTATGAAACAAAAGGAAATCTTTTGCAAAAGTCATAATGCATCGCCAATGTTAAGTATTTTTGTTGCAAAGTGAAAATCTACCAGAAACATTTTTGATTGAAAAACACGCATCAGTCTTTGAATGGTGGCAGTAGCTAAGATAAAGGTGCATTCCCATACCGGGAGTCGAACCCGGGCCACCTGGGTGAGAACCAGGAATCCTAACCGCTAGACCATATGGGAAAAGATGCGCTAACGTCTCAGTGACATTATGAAAAAAATAAGTTTTCTGCTATGCACAATAAACTTCTGCAGATCTGTAGGTGCAACTTGCTTCGTTAGCGCAGTAGGTAGTGCGTCAGTCTCGTAATCTGAAGGTTGTGAGTTTGAGCCTCACACGGGGCACTGTTCCCTCCTTTTCTCGAGAGATTTTGTCACCAACTTAGAACTTTTCCATTCAATTCTACAACGTTTTCCATTAGAAAGGAAATGGGAATCCAAATAACTTACAGGACCCATGAGTTGTTGAGTCTCTTGACACTTTGGTGTAAAAAGGGGTGGTTGAGAATGAGTTGAGCTACGAATCCAAATTGAATCTTGCGTGAAGGGTCAGAATGAAGTGCCAAAACGCGGGCGTTCAGCATTTTTGCCTGAAAAAAACAAATCCTACCTGAAATACGTTTGTTTTAAAAACACACGTCAGTCTTTGAATGTTGGCAACGGTGTAGAAAAGGATGCGTTTCCATACCGGGAGTCGAACCCAGGCCACCTGGGTGAAAACCAGGAATCCTAAGCGCTAGACCATACGGGAGAAGATGTACTGCCAGCTCACTTACAATATGAAAAAAAAGAGGTGTACTGCTTTGCACAAGCAACTTCCGCAGATTATTACATGCATCTTGCCTCGTTAGCGCAGCAGGTAGCGCGTCAGTCTCGTAATCTGAAGGTCGTGAGTTCGATTCTCACATGGGGCACTGGTACCTTGTTTCCGTAACTGATTTTGCCACTATCTTGGCTAGAGAGTCACAGCTCTTTTCCATTCAGTAACAAAACATCACCAATTGATGGAAGGGGAGCTCCAATGACAGACAGGGATAAAGGCTTGTTGAGTCCCTTAACACCCAGGAATTAAAAGTGAGAGATATGAATGGTTTGAGATATGACATCAAATAAGCTTTTGTGCAAATAAATATCCAAAAAATCTGGTGGTCTGCATTTTTGGCAGCAAAGTGCAGTTCCAACCTAAACTGATTCTGTCTGCAAGGCACGTGTCGGCTTTGGAATGTGGACACTAGTCCCAAAAAAAAGTCTCTCCCATAGCAGGAATTGAACCAGTCAACCAGGAATACTAACTAAGTCTTTCTCCACATGGTGTAAGCAGTACAGTAAACAGCAAGACAGGTGTAAAAAAAAAAAAAAAAAAAAAAAGAGTGTTTTGCTTTGAATACAAAACATAAACATTACAAGAGCTAAAACACGCTACATGGTCAAGGTTTTTGGCACGTCAGTTGAATAATTTGAAGATCATGAGTTTTTTGCTCACAAGTGCCATCCTCCTTTTCTCAAGAGATTTTGTCACTAACTCTGAACTTTCCAATTCAGTTCTAAACTGTTTCCGATTAGAAAGAACATGGGAGCCCTAATGACTGACAGGACACATGGCTTGTTGAGTCCCTTGACACTTTTGTGTAAAACTGTGTAGTTGAAAAAGGCTTAAGCTATGAAACAAAAGGAAATCTTTTGCAAAAGTCATAATGCATCGCCAATGTTAAGTATTTTTGTTGCAAAGTGAAAATCTACCAGAAACATTTTTGATTGAAAAACACGCATCAGTCTTTGAATGGTGGCAGTAGCTAAGATAAAGGTGCATTCCCATACCGGGAGTCGAACCCGGGCCACCTGGGTGAGAACCAGGAATCCTAACCGCTAGACCATATGGGAAAAGATGCGCTAACGTCTCAGTGACATTATGAAAAAAATAAGTTTTCTGCTATGCACAATAAACTTCTGCAGATCTGCAGGTGCAACTTGCTTCGTTAGCGCAGTAGGTAGTGCGTCAGTCTCGTAATCTGAAGGTTGTGAGTTTGAGCCTCACACGGGGCACTGTTCCCTCCTTTTCTCGAGAGATTTTGTCACCAACTTAGAACTTTTCCATTCAATTCTACAACGTTTTCCATTAGAAAGGAAATGGGAATCCAAATAACTTACAGGACCCATGAGTTGTTGAGTCTCTTGACACTTTGGTGTAAAAAGGGGTGGTTGAGAATGAGTTGAGCTACGAATCCAAATTGAATCTTGCGTGAAGGGTCAGAATGAAGTGCCAAAACGCGGGCGTTCAGCATTTTTGCCTGAAAAAAACAAATCCTACCTGAAATACGTTTGTTTTAAAAACACACGTCAGTCTTTGAATGTTGGCAACGGTGTAGAAAAGGATGCGTTTCCATACCGGGAGTCGAACCCAGGCCACCTGGGTGAAAACCAGGAATCCTAAGCGCTAGACCATACGGGAGAAGATGTACTGCCAGCTCACTTACAATATGAAAAAAAAGAGGTGTACTGCTTTGCACAAGCAACTTCCGCAGATTATTACATGCATCTTGCCTCGTTAGCGCAGCAGGTAGCGCGTCAGTCTCGTAATCTGAAGGTCGTGAGTTCGATTCTCACATGGGGCACTGGTACCTTGTTTCCGTAACTGATTTTGCCACTATCTTGGCTAGAGAGTCACAGCTCTTTTCCATTCAGTAACAAAACATCACCAATTGATGGAAGGGGAGCTCCAATGACAGACAGGGATAAAGGCTTGTTGAGTCCCTTAACACCCAGGAATTAAAAGTGAGAGATATGAATGGTTTGAGATATGACATCAAATAAGCTTTTGTGCAAATAAATATCCAAAAAATCTGGTGGTCTGCATTTTTGGCAGCAAAGTGCAGTTCCAACCTAAACTGATTCTGTCTGCAAGGCACGTGTCGGCTTTGGAATGTGGACACTAGTCCCAAAAAAAAGTCTCTCCCATAGCAGGAATTGAACCAGTCAACCAGGAATACTAACTAAGTCTTTCTCCACATGGTGTAAGCAGTACAGTAAACAGCAAGACAGGTGTAAAAAAAAAAAAAAAAAAAAAAAGAGTGTTTTGCTTTGAATACAAAACATAAACATTACAAGAGCTAAAACACGCTACATGGTCAAGGTTTTTGGCACGTCAGTTGAATAATTTGAAGATCATGAGTTTTTTGCTCACAAGTGCCATCCTCCTTTTCTCAAGAGATTTTGTCACTAACTCTGAACTTTCCAATTCAGTTCTAAACTGTTTCCGATTAGAAAGAACATGGGAGCCCTAATGACTGACAGGACACATGGCTTGTTGAGTCCCTTGACACTTTTGTGTAAAACTGTGTAGTTGAAAAAGGCTTAAGCTATGAAACAAAAGGAAATCTTTTGCAAAAGTCATAATGCATCGCCAATGTTAAGTATTTTTGTTGCAAAGTGAAAATCTACCAGAAACATTTTTGATTGAAAAACACGCATCAGTCTTTGAATGGTGGCAGTAGCTAAGATAAAGGTGCATTCCCATACCGGGAGTCGAACCCGGGCCACCTGGGTGAGAACCAGGAATCCTAACCGCTAGACCATATGGGAAAAGATGCGCTAACGTCTCAGTGACATTATGAAAAAAATAAGTTTTCTGCTATGCACAATAAACTTCTGCAGATCTGCAGGTGCAACTTGCTTCGTTAGCGCAGTAGGTAGTGCGTCAGTCTCGTAATCTGAAGGTTGTGAGTTTGAGCCTCACACGGGGCACTGTTCCCTCCTTTTCTCGAGAGATTTTGTCACCAACTTAGAACTTTTCCATTCAATTCTACAACGTTTTCCATTAGAAAGGAAATGGGAATCCAAATAACTTACAGGACCCATGAGTTGTTGAGTCTCTTGACACTTTGGTGTAAAAAGGGGTGGTTGAGAATGAGTTGAGCTACGAATCCAAATTGAATCTTGCGTGAAGGGTCAGAATGAAGTGCCAAAACGCGGGCGTTCAGCATTTTTGCCTGAAAAAAACAAATCCTACCTGAAATACGTTTGTTTTAAAAACACACGTCAGTCTTTGAATGTTGGCAACGGTGTAGAAAAGGATGCGTTTCCATACCGGGAGTCGAACCCAGGCCACCTGGGTGAAAACCAGGAATCCTAAGCGCTAGACCATACGGGAGAAGATGTACTGCCAGCTCACTTACAATATGAAAAAAAAGAGGTGTACTGCTTTGCACAAGCAACTTCCGCAGATTATTACATGCATCTTGCCTCGTTAGCGCAGCAGGTAGCGCGTCAGTCTCGTAATCTGAAGGTCGTGAGTTCGATTCTCACATGGGGCACTGGTACCTTGTTTCCGTAACTGATTTTGCCACTATCTTGGCTAGAGAGTCACAGCTCTTTTCCATTCAGTAACAAAACATCACCAATTGATGGAAGGGGAGCTCCAATGACAGACAGGGATAAAGGCTTGTTGAGTCCCTTAACACCCAGGAATTAAAAGTGAGAGATATGAATGGTTTGAGATATGACATCAAATAAGCTTTTGTGCAAATAAATATCCAAAAAATCTGGTGGTCTGCATTTTTGGCAGCAAAGTGCAGTTCCAACCTAAACTGATTCTGTCTGCAAGGCACGTGTCGGCTTTGGAATGTGGACACTAGTCCCAAAAAAAAGTCTCTCCCATAGCAGGAATTGAACCAGTCAACCAGGAATACTAACTAAGTCTTTCTCCACATGGTGTAAGCAGTACAGTAAACAGCAAGACAGGTGTAAAAAAAAAAAAAAAAAAAAAAAGAGTGTTTTGCTTTGAATACAAAACATAAACATTACAAGAGCTAAAACACGCTACATGGTCAAGGTTTTTGGCACGTCAGTTGAATAATTTGAAGATCATGAGTTTTTTGCTCACAAGTGCCATCCTCCTTTTCTCAAGAGATTTTGTCACTAACTCTGAACTTTCCAATTCAGTTCTAAACTGTTTCCGATTAGAAAGAACATGGGAGCCCTAATGACTGACAGGACACATGGCTTGTTGAGTCCCTTGACACTTTTGTGTAAAACTGTGTAGTTGAAAAAGGCTTAAGCTATGAAACAAAAGGAAATCTTTTGCAAAAGTCATAATGCATCGCCAATGTTAAGTATTTTTGTTGCAAAGTGAAAATCTACCAGAAACATTTTTGATTGAAAAACACGCATCAGTCTTTGAATGGTGGCAGTAGCTAAGATAAAGGTGCATTCCCATACCGGGAGTCGAACCCGGGCCACCTGGGTGAGAACCAGGAATCCTAACCGCTAGACCATATGGGAAAAGATGCGCTAACGTCTCAGTGACATTATGAAAAAAATAAGTTTTCTGCTATGCACAATAAACTTCTGCAGATCTGCAGGTGCAACTTGCTTCGTTAGCGCAGTAGGTAGTGCGTCAGTCTCGTAATCTGAAGGTTGTGAGTTTGAGCCTCACACGGGGCACTGTTCCCTCCTTTTCTCGAGAGATTTTGTCACCAACTTAGAACTTTTCCATTCAATTCTACAACGTTTTCCATTAGAAAGGAAATGGGAATCCAAATAACTTACAGGACCCATGAGTTGTTGAGTCTCTTGACACTTTGGTGTAAAAAGGGGTGGTTGAGAATGAGTTGAGCTACGAATCCAAATTGAATCTTGCGTGAAGGGTCAGAATGAAGTGCCAAAACGCGGGCGTTCAGCATTTTTGCCTGAAAAAAACAAATCCTACCTGAAATACGTTTGTTTTAAAAACACACGTCAGTCTTTGAATGTTGGCAACGGTGTAGAAAAGGATGCGTTTCCATACCGGGAGTCGAACCCAGGCCACCTGGGTGAAAACCAGGAATCCTAAGCGCTAGACCATACGGGAGAAGATGTACTGCCAGCTCACTTACAATATGAAAAAAAAGAGGTGTACTGCTTTGCACAAGCAACTTCCGCAGATTATTACATGCATCTTGCCTCGTTAGCGCAGCAGGTAGCGCGTCAGTCTCGTAATCTGAAGGTCGTGAGTTCGATTCTCACATGGGGCACTGGTACCTTGTTTCCGTAACTGATTTTGCCACTATCTTGGCTAGAGAGTCACAGCTCTTTTCCATTCAGTAACAAAACATCACCAATTGATGGAAGGGGAGCTCCAATGACAGACAGGGATAAAGGCTTGTTGAGTCCCTTAACACCCAGGAATTAAAAGTGAGAGATATGAATGGTTTGAGATATGACATCAAATAAGCTTTTGTGCAAATAAATATCCAAAAAATCTGGTGGTCTGCATTTTTGGCAGCAAAGTGCAGTTCCAACCTAAACTGATTCTGTCTGCAAGGCACGTGTCGGCTTTGGAATGTGGACACTAGTCCCAAAAAAAAGTCTCTCCCATAGCAGGAATTGAACCAGTCAACCAGGAATACTAACTAAGTCTTTCTCCACATGGTGTAAGCAGTACAGTAAACAGCAAGACAGGTGTAAAAAAAAAAAAAAAAAAAAAAGAGTGTTTTGCTTTGAATACAAAACATAAACATTACAAGAGCTAAAACACGCTACATGGTCAAGGTTTTTGGCACGTCAGTTGAATAATTTGAAGATCATGAGTTTTTTGCTCACAAGTGCCATCCTCCTTTTCTCAAGAGATTTTGTCACTAACTCTGAACTTTCCAATTCAGTTCTAAACTGTTTCCGATTAGAAAGAACATGGGAGCCCTAATGACTGACAGGACACATGGCTTGTTGAGTCCCTTGACACTTTTGTGTAAAACTGTGTAGTTGAAAAAGGCTTAAGCTATGAAACAAAAGGAAATCTTTTGCAAAAGTCATAATGCATCGCCAATGTTAAGTATTTTTGTTGCAAAGTGAAAATCTACCAGAAACATTTTTGATTGAAAAACACGCATCAGTCTTTGAATGGTGGCAGTAGCTAAGATAAAGGTGCATTCCCATACCGGGAGTCGAACCCGGGCCACCTGGGTGAGAACCAGGAATCCTAACCGCTAGACCATATGGGAAAAGATGCGCTAACGTCTCAGTGACATTATGAAAAAAATAAGTTTTCTGCTATGCACAATAAACTTCTGCAGATCTGTAGGTGCAACTTGCTTCGTTAGCGCAGTAGGTAGTGCGTCAGTCTCGTAATCTGAAGGTTGTGAGTTTGAGCCTCACACGGGGCACTGTTCCCTCCTTTTCTCGAGAGATTTTGTCACCAACTTAGAACTTTTCCATTCAATTCTACAACGTTTTCCATTAGAAAGGAAATGGGAATCCAAATAACTTACAGGACCCATGAGTTGTTGAGTCTCTTGACACTTTGGTGTAAAAAGGGGTGGTTGAGAATGAGTTGAGCTACGAATCCAAATTGAATCTTGCGTGAAGGGTCAGAATGAAGTGCCAAAACGCGGGCGTTCAGCATTTTTGCCTGAAAAAAACAAATCCTACCTGAAATACGTTTGTTTTAAAAACACACGTCAGTCTTTGAATGTTGGCAACGGTGTAGAAAAGGGTGCGTTTCCATACCGGGAGTCGAACCCAGGCCACCTGGGTGAAAACCAGGAATCCTAAGCGCTAGACCATACGGGAGAAGATGTACTGCCAGCTCACTTACAATATGAAAAAAAAGAGGTGTACTGCTTTGCACAAGCAACTTCCGCAGATTATTACATGCATCTTGCCTCGTTAGCGCAGCAGGTAGCGCGTCAGTCTCGTAATCTGAAGGTCGTGAGTTCGATTCTCACATGGGGCACTGGTACCTTGTTTCCGTAACTGATTTTGCCACTATCTTGGCTAGAGAGTCACAGCTCTTTTCCATTCAGTAACAAAACATCACCAATTGATGGAAGGGGAGCTCCAATGACAGACAGGGATAAAGGCTTGTTGAGTCCCTTAACACCCAGGAATTAAAAGTGAGAGATATGAATGGTTTGAGATATGACATCAAATAAGCTTTTGTGCAAATAAATATCCAAAAAATCTGGTGGTCTGCATTTTTGGCAGCAAAGTGCAGTTCCAACCTAAACTGATTCTGTCTGCAAGGCACGTGTCGGCTTTGGAATGTGGACACTAGTCCCAAAAAAAAGTCTCTCCCATAGCAGGAATTGAACCAGTCAACCAGGAATACTAACTAAGTCTTTCTCCACATGGTGTAAGCAGTACAGTAAACAGCAAGACAGGTGTAAAAAAAAAAAAAAAAAAAAAAGAGTGTTTTGCTTTGAATACAAAACATAAACATTACAAGAGCTAAAACACGCTACATGGTCAAGGTTTTTGGCACGTCAGTTGAATAATTTGAAGATCATGAGTTTTTTGCTCACAAGTGCCATCCTCCTTTTCTCAAGAGATTTTGTCACTAACTCTGAACTTTCCAATTCAGTTCTAAACTGTTTCCGATTAGAAAGAACATGGGAGCCCTAATGACTGACAGGACACATGGCTTGTTGAGTCCCTTGACACTTTTGTGTAAAACTGTGTAGTTGAAAAAGGCTTAAGCTATGAAACAAAAGGAAATCTTTTGCAAAAGTCATAATGCATCGCCAATGTTAAGTATTTTTGTTGCAAAGTGAAAATCTACCAGAAACATTTTTGATTGAAAAACACGCATCAGTCTTTGAATGGTGGCAGTAGCTAAGATAAAGGTGCATTCCCATACCGGGAGTCGAACCCGGGCCACCTGGGTGAGAACCAGGAATCCTAACCGCTAGACCATATGGGAAAAGATGCGCTAACGTCTCAGTGACATTATGAAAAAAATAAGTTTTCTGCTATGCACAATAAACTTCTGCAGATCTGCAGGTGCAACTTGCTTCGTTAGCGCAGTAGGTAGTGCGTCAGTCTCGTAATCTGAAGGTTGTGAGTTTGAGCCTCACACGGGGCACTGTTCCCTCCTTTTCTCGAGAGATTTTGTCACCAACTTAGAACTTTTCCATTCAATTCTACAACGTTTTCCATTAGAAAGGAAATGGGAATCCAAATAACTTACAGGACCCATGAGTTGTTGAGTCTCTTGACACTTTGGTGTAAAAAGGGGTGGTTGAGAATGAGTTGAGCTACGAATCCAAATTGAATCTTGCGTGAAGGGTCAGAATGAAGTGCCAAAACGCGGGCGTTCAGCATTTTTGCCTGAAAAAAACAAATCCTACCTGAAATACGTTTGTTTTAAAAACACACGTCAGTCTTTGAATGTTGGCAACGGTGTAGAAAAGGATGCGTTTCCATACCGGGAGTCGAACCCAGGCCACCTGGGTGAAAACCAGGAATCCTAAGCGCTAGACCATACGGGAGAAGATGTACTGCCAGCTCACTTACAATATGAAAAAAAAGAGGTGTACTGCTTTGCACAAGCAACTTCCGCAGATTATTACATGCATCTTGCCTCGTTAGCGCAGCAGGTAGCGCGTCAGTCTCGTAATCTGAAGGTCGTGAGTTCGATTCTCACATGGGGCACTGGTACCTTGTTTCCGTAACTGATTTTGCCACTATCTTGGCTAGAGAGTCACAGCTCTTTTCCATTCAGTAACAAAACATCACCAATTGATGGAAGGGGAGCTCCAATGACAGACAGGGATAAAGGCTTGTTGAGTCCCTTAACACCCAGGAATTAAAAGTGAGAGATATGAATGGTTTGAGATATGACATCAAATAAGCTTTTGTGCAAATAAATATCCAAAAAATCTGGTGGTCTGCATTTTTGGCAGCAAAGTGCAGTTCCAACCTAAACTGATTCTGTCTGCAAGGCACGTGTCGGCTTTGGAATGTGGACACTAGTCCCAAAAAAAAGTCTCTCCCATAGCAGGAATTGAACCAGTCAACCAGGAATACTAACTAAGTCTTTCTCCACATGGTGTAAGCAGTACAGTAAACAGCAAGACAGGTGTAAAAAAAAAAAAAAAAAAAAAAAGAGTGTTTTGCTTTGAATACAAAACATAAACATTACAAGAGCTAAAACACGCTACATGGTCAAGGTTTTTGGCACGTCAGTTGAATAATTTGAAGATCATGAGTTTTTTGCTCACAAGTGCCATCCTCCTTTTCTCAAGAGATTTTGTCACTAACTCTGAACTTTCCAATTCAGTTCTAAACTGTTTCCGATTAGAAAGAACATGGGAGCCCTAATGACTGACAGGACACATGGCTTGTTGAGTCCCTTGACACTTTTGTGTAAAACTGTGTAGTTGAAAAAGGCTTAAGCTATGAAACAAAAGGAAATCTTTTGCAAAAGTCATAATGCATCGCCAATGTTAAGTATTTTTGTTGCAAAGTGAAAATCTACCAGAAACATTTTTGATTGAAAAACACGCATCAGTCTTTGAATGGTGGCAGTAGCTAAGATAAAGGTGCATTCCCATACCGGGAGTCGAACCCGGGCCACCTGGGTGAGAACCAGGAATCCTAACCGCTAGACCATATGGGAAAAGATGCGCTAACGTCTCAGTGACATTATGAAAAAAATAAGTTTTCTGCTATGCACAATAAACTTCTGCAGATCTGTAGGTGCAACTTGCTTCGTTAGCGCAGTAGGTAGTGCGTCAGTCTCGTAATCTGAAGGTTGTGAGTTTGAGCCTCACACGGGGCACTGTTCCCTCCTTTTCTCGAGAGATTTTGTCACCAACTTAGAACTTTTCCATTCAATTCTACAACGTTTTCCATTAGAAAGGAAATGGGAATCCAAATAACTTACAGGACCCATGAGTTGTTGAGTCTCTTGACACTTTGGTGTAAAAAGGGGTGGTTGAGAATGAGTTGAGCTACGAATCCAAATTGAATCTTGCGTGAAGGGTCAGAATGAAGTGCCAAAACGCGGGCGTTCAGCATTTTTGCCTGAAAAAAACAAATCCTACCTGAAATACGTTTGTTTTAAAAACACACGTCAGTCTTTGAATGTTGGCAACGGTGTAGAAAAGGATGCGTTTCCATACCGGGAGTCGAACCCAGGCCACCTGGGTGAAAACCAGGAATCCTAAGCGCTAGACCATACGGGAGAAGATGTACTGCCAGCTCACTTACAATATGAAAAAAAAGAGGTGTACTGCTTTGCACAAGCAACTTCCGCAGATTATTACATGCATCTTGCCTCGTTAGCGCAGCAGGTAGCGCGTCAGTCTCGTAATCTGAAGGTCGTGAGTTCGATTCTCACATGGGGCACTGGTACCTTGTTTCCGTAACTGATTTTGCCACTATCTTGGCTAGAGAGTCACAGCTCTTTTCCATTCAGTAACAAAACATCACCAATTGATGGAAGGGGAGCTCCAATGACAGACAGGGATAAAGGCTTGTTGAGTCCCTTAACACCCAGGAATTAAAAGTGAGAGATATGAATGGTTTGAGATATGACATCAAATAAGCTTTTGTGCAAATAAATATCCAAAAAATCTGGTGGTCTGCATTTTTGGCAGCAAAGTGCAGTTCCAACCTAAACTGATTCTGTCTGCAAGGCACGTGTCGGCTTTGGAATGTGGACACTAGTCCCAAAAAAAAGTCTCTCCCATAGCAGGAATTGAACCAGTCAACCAGGAATACTAACTAAGTCTTTCTCCACATGGTGTAAGCAGTACAGTAAACAGCAAGACAGGTGTAAAAAAAAAAAAAAAAAAAAAAAGAGTGTTTTGCTTTGAATACAAAACATAAACATTACAAGAGCTAAAACACGCTACATGGTCAAGGTTTTTGGCACGTCAGTTGAATAATTTGAAGATCATGAGTTTTTTGCTCACAAGTGCCATCCTCCTTTTCTCAAGAGATTTTGTCACTAACTCTGAACTTTCCAATTCAGTTCTAAACTGTTTCCGATTAGAAAGAACATGGGAGCCCTAATGACTGACAGGACACATGGCTTGTTGAGTCCCTTGACACTTTTGTGTAAAACTGTGTAGTTGAAAAAGGCTTAAGCTATGAAACAAAAGGAAATCTTTTGCAAAAGTCATAATGCATCGCCAATGTTAAGTATTTTTGTTGCAAAGTGAAAATCTACCAGAAACATTTTTGATTGAAAAACACGCATCAGTCTTTGAATGGTGGCAGTAGCTAAGATAAAGGTGCATTCCCATACCGGGAGTCGAACCCGGGCCACCTGGGTGAGAACCAGGAATCCTAACCGCTAGACCATATGGGAAAAGATGCGCTAACGTCTCAGTGACATTATGAAAAAAATAAGTTTTCTGCTATGCACAATAAACTTCTGCAGATCTGCAGGTGCAACTTGCTTCGTTAGCGCAGTAGGTAGTGCGTCAGTCTCGTAATCTGAAGGTTGTGAGTTTGAGCCTCACACGGGGCACTGTTCCCTCCTTTTCTCGAGAGATTTTGTCACCAACTTAGAACTTTTCCATTCAATTCTACAACGTTTTCCATTAGAAAGGAAATGGGAATCCAAATAACTTACAGGACCCATGAGTTGTTGAGTCTCTTGACACTTTGGTGTAAAAAGGGGTGGTTGAGAATGAGTTGAGCTACGAATCCAAATTGAATCTTGCGTGAAGGGTCAGAATGAAGTGCCAAAACGCGGGCGTTCAGCATTTTTGCCTGAAAAAAACAAATCCTACCTGAAATACGTTTGTTTTAAAAACACACGTCAGTCTTTGAATGTTGGCAACGGTGTAGAAAAGGATGCGTTTCCATACCGGGAGTCGAACCCAGGCCACCTGGGTGAAAACCAGGAATCCTAAGCGCTAGACCATACGGGAGAAGATGTACTGCCAGCTCACTTACAATATGAAAAAAAAGAGGTGTACTGCTTTGCACAAGCAACTTCCGCAGATTATTACATGCATCTTGCCTCGTTAGCGCAGCAGGTAGCGCGTCAGTCTCGTAATCTGAAGGTCGTGAGTTCGATTCTCACATGGGGCACTGGTACCTTGTTTCCGTAACTGATTTTGCCACTATCTTGGCTAGAGAGTCACAGCTCTTTTCCATTCAGTAACAAAACATCACCAATTGATGGAAGGGGAGCTCCAATGACAGACAGGGATAAAGGCTTGTTGAGTCCCTTAACACCCAGGAATTAAAAGTGAGAGATATGAATGGTTTGAGATATGACATCAAATAAGCTTTTGTGCAAATAAATATCCAAAAAATCTGGTGGTCTGCATTTTTGGCAGCAAAGTGCAGTTCCAACCTAAACTGATTCTGTCTGCAAGGCACGTGTCGGCTTTGGAATGTGGACACTAGTCCCAAAAAAAAGTCTCTCCCATAGCAGGAATTGAACCAGTCAACCAGGAATACTAACTAAGTCTTTCTCCACATGGTGTAAGCAGTACAGTAAACAGCAAGACAGGTGTAAAAAAAAAAAAAAAAAAAAAAAGAGTGTTTTGCTTTGAATACAAAACATAAACATTACAAGAGCTAAAACACGCTACATGGTCAAGGTTTTTGGCACGTCAGTTGAATAATTTGAAGATCATGAGTTTTTTGCTCACAAGTGCCATCCTCCTTTTCTCAAGAGATTTTGTCACTAACTCTGAACTTTCCAATTCAGTTCTAAACTGTTTCCGATTAGAAAGAACATGGGAGCCCTAATGACTGACAGGACACATGGCTTGTTGAGTCCCTTGACACTTTTGTGTAAAACTGTGTAGTTGAAAAAGGCTTAAGCTATGAAACAAAAGGAAATCTTTTGCAAAAGTCATAATGCATCGCCAATGTTAAGTATTTTTGTTGCAAAGTGAAAATCTACCAGAAACATTTTTGATTGAAAAACACGCATCAGTCTTTGAATGGTGGCAGTAGCTAAGATAAAGGTGCATTCCCATACCGGGAGTCGAACCCGGGCCACCTGGGTGAGAACCAGGAATCCTAACCGCTAGACCATATGGGAAAAGATGCGCTAACGTCTCAGTGACATTATGAAAAAAATAAGTTTTCTGCTATGCACAATAAACTTCTGCAGATCTGCAGGTGCAACTTGCTTCGTTAGCGCAGTAGGTAGTGCGTCAGTCTCGTAATCTGAAGGTTGTGAGTTTGAGCCTCACACGGGGCACTGTTCCCTCCTTTTCTCGAGAGATTTTGTCACCAACTTAGAACTTTTCCATTCAATTCTACAACGTTTTCCATTAGAAAGGAAATGGGAATCCAAATAACTTACAGGACCCATGAGTTGTTGAGTCTCTTGACACTTTGGTGTAAAAAGGGGTGGTTGAGAATGAGTTGAGCTACGAATCCAAATTGAATCTTGCGTGAAGGGTCAGAATGAAGTGCCAAAACGCGGGCGTTCAGCATTTTTGCCTGAAAAAAACAAATCCTACCTGAAATACGTTTGTTTTAAAAACACACGTCAGTCTTTGAATGTTGGCAACGGTGTAGAAAAGGATGCGTTTCCATACCGGGAGTCGAACCCAGGCCACCTGGGTGAAAACCAGGAATCCTAAGCGCTAGACCATACGGGAGAAGATGTACTGCCAGCTCACTTACAATATGAAAAAAAAGAGGTGTACTGCTTTGCACAAGCAACTTCCGCAGATTATTACATGCATCTTGCCTCGTTAGCGCAGCAGGTAGCGCGTCAGTCTCGTAATCTGAAGGTCGTGAGTTCGATTCTCACATGGGGCACTGGTACCTTGTTTCCGTAACTGATTTTGCCACTATCTTGGCTAGAGAGTCACAGCTCTTTTCCATTCAGTAACAAAACATCACCAATTGATGGAAGGGGAGCTCCAATGACAGACAGGGATAAAGGCTTGTTGAGTCCCTTAACACCCAGGAATTAAAAGTGAGAGATATGAATGGTTTGAGATATGACATCAAATAAGCTTTTGTGCAAATAAATATCCAAAAAATCTGGTGGTCTGCATTTTTGGCAGCAAAGTGCAGTTCCAACCTAAACTGATTCTGTCTGCAAGGCACGTGTCGGCTTTGGAATGTGGACACTAGTCCCAAAAAAAAGTCTCTCCCATAGCAGGAATTGAACCAGTCAACCAGGAATACTAACTAAGTCTTTCTCCACATGGTGTAAGCAGTACAGTAAACAGCAAGACAGGTGTAAAAAAAAAAAAAAAAAAAAAAAGAGTGTTTTGCTTTGAATACAAAACATAAACATTACAAGAGCTAAAACACGCTACATGGTCAAGGTTTTTGGCACGTCAGTTGAATAATTTGAAGATCATGAGTTTTTTGCTCACAAGTGCCATCCTCCTTTTCTCAAGAGATTTTGTCACTAACTCTGAACTTTCCAATTCAGTTCTAAACTGTTTCCGATTAGAAAGAACATGGGAGCCCTAATGACTGACAGGACACATGGCTTGTTGAGTCCCTTGACACTTTTGTGTAAAACTGTGTAGTTGAAAAAGGCTTAAGCTATGAAACAAAAGGAAATCTTTTGCAAAAGTCATAATGCATCGCCAATGTTAAGTATTTTTGTTGCAAAGTGAAAATCTACCAGAAACATTTTTGATTGAAAAACACGCATCAGTCTTTGAATGGTGGCAGTAGCTAAGATAAAGGTGCATTCCCATACCGGGAGTCGAACCCGGGCCACCTGGGTGAGAACCAGGAATCCTAACCGCTAGACCATATGGGAAAAGATGCGCTAACGTCTCAGTGACATTATGAAAAAAATAAGTTTTCTGCTATGCACAATAAACTTCTGCAGATCTGCAGGTGCAACTTGCTTCGTTAGCGCAGTAGGTAGTGCGTCAGTCTCGTAATCTGAAGGTTGTGAGTTTGAGCCTCACACGGGGCACTGTTCCCTCCTTTTCTCGAGAGATTTTGTCACCAACTTAGAACTTTTCCATTCAATTCTACAACGTTTTCCATTAGAAAGGAAATGGGAATCCAAATAACTTACAGGACCCATGAGTTGTTGAGTCTCTTGACACTTTGGTGTAAAAAGGGGTGGTTGAGAATGAGTTGAGCTACGAATCCAAATTGAATCTTGCGTGAAGGGTCAGAATGAAGTGCCAAAACGCGGGCGTTCAGCATTTTTGCCTGAAAAAAACAAATCCTACCTGAAATACGTTTGTTTTAAAAACACACGTCAGTCTTTGAATGTTGGCAACGGTGTAGAAAAGGATGCGTTTCCATACCGGGAGTCGAACCCAGGCCACCTGGGTGAAAACCAGGAATCCTAAGCGCTAGACCATACGGGAGAAGATGTACTGCCAGCTCACTTACAATATGAAAAAAAAGAGGTGTACTGCTTTGCACAAGCAACTTCCGCAGATTATTACATGCATCTTGCCTCGTTAGCGCAGCAGGTAGCGCGTCAGTCTCGTAATCTGAAGGTCGTGAGTTCGATTCTCACATGGGGCACTGGTACCTTGTTTCCGTAACTGATTTTGCCACTATCTTGGCTAGAGAGTCACAGCTCTTTTCCATTCAGTAACAAAACATCACCAATTGATGGAAGGGGAGCTCCAATGACAGACAGGGATAAAGGCTTGTTGAGTCCCTTAACACCCAGGAATTAAAAGTGAGAGATATGAATGGTTTGAGATATGACATCAAATAAGCTTTTGTGCAAATAAATATCCAAAAAATCTGGTGGTCTGCATTTTTGGCAGCAAAGTGCAGTTCCAACCTAAACTGATTCTGTCTGCAAGGCACGTGTCGGCTTTGGAATGTGGACACTAGTCCCAAAAAAAAGTCTCTCCCATAGCAGGAATTGAACCAGTCAACCAGGAATACTAACTAAGTCTTTCTCCACATGGTGTAAGCAGTACAGTAAACAGCAAGACAGGTGTAAAAAAAAAAAAAAAAAAAAAAGAGTGTTTTGCTTTGAATACAAAACATAAACATTACAAGAGCTAAAACACGCTACATGGTCAAGGTTTTTGGCACGTCAGTTGAATAATTTGAAGATCATGAGTTTTTTGCTCACAAGTGCCATCCTCCTTTTCTCAAGAGATTTTGTCACTAACTCTGAACTTTCCAATTCAGTTCTAAACTGTTTCCGATTAGAAAGAACATGGGAGCCCTAATGACTGACAGGACACATGGCTTGTTGAGTCCCTTGACACTTTTGTGTAAAACTGTGTAGTTGAAAAAGGCTTAAGCTATGAAACAAAAGGAAATCTTTTGCAAAAGTCATAATGCATCGCCAATGTTAAGTATTTTTGTTGCAAAGTGAAAATCTACCAGAAACATTTTTGATTGAAAAACACGCATCAGTCTTTGAATGGTGGCAGTAGCTAAGATAAAGGTGCATTCCCATACCGGGAGTCGAACCCGGGCCACCTGGGTGAGAACCAGGAATCCTAACCGCTAGACCATATGGGAAAAGATGCGCTAACGTCTCAGTGACATTATGAAAAAAATAAGTTTTCTGCTATGCACAATAAACTTCTGCAGATCTGTAGGTGCAACTTGCTTCGTTAGCGCAGTAGGTAGTGCGTCAGTCTCGTAATCTGAAGGTTGTGAGTTTGAGCCTCACACGGGGCACTGTTCCCTCCTTTTCTCGAGAGATTTTGTCACCAACTTAGAACTTTTCCATTCAATTCTACAACGTTTTCCATTAGAAAGGAAATGGGAATCCAAATAACTTACAGGACCCATGAGTTGTTGAGTCTCTTGACACTTTGGTGTAAAAAGGGGTGGTTGAGAATGAGTTGAGCTACGAATCCAAATTGAATCTTGCGTGAAGGGTCAGAATGAAGTGCCAAAACGCGGGCGTTCAGCATTTTTGCCTGAAAAAAACAAATCCTACCTGAAATACGTTTGTTTTAAAAACACACGTCAGTCTTTGAATGTTGGCAACGGTGTAGAAAAGGGTGCGTTTCCATACCGGGAGTCGAACCCAGGCCACCTGGGTGAAAACCAGGAATCCTAAGCGCTAGACCATACGGGAGAAGATGTACTGCCAGCTCACTTACAATATGAAAAAAAAGAGGTGTACTGCTTTGCACAAGCAACTTCCGCAGATTATTACATGCATCTTGCCTCGTTAGCGCAGCAGGTAGCGCGTCAGTCTCGTAATCTGAAGGTCGTGAGTTCGATTCTCACATGGGGCACTGGTACCTTGTTTCCGTAACTGATTTTGCCACTATCTTGGCTAGAGAGTCACAGCTCTTTTCCATTCAGTAACAAAACATCACCAATTGATGGAAGGGGAGCTCCAATGACAGACAGGGATAAAGGCTTGTTGAGTCCCTTAACACCCAGGAATTAAAAGTGAGAGATATGAATGGTTTGAGATATGACATCAAATAAGCTTTTGTGCAAATAAATATCCAAAAAATCTGGTGGTCTGCATTTTTGGCAGCAAAGTGCAGTTCCAACCTAAACTGATTCTGTCTGCAAGGCACGTGTCGGCTTTGGAATGTGGACACTAGTCCCAAAAAAAAGTCTCTCCCATAGCAGGAATTGAACCAGTCAACCAGGAATACTAACTAAGTCTTTCTCCACATGGTGTAAGCAGTACAGTAAACAGCAAGACAGGTGTAAAAAAAAAAAAAAAAAAAAAAGAGTGTTTTGCTTTGAATACAAAACATAAACATTACAAGAGCTAAAACACGCTACATGGTCAAGGTTTTTGGCACGTCAGTTGAATAATTTGAAGATCATGAGTTTTTTGCTCACAAGTGCCATCCTCCTTTTCTCAAGAGATTTTGTCACTAACTCTGAACTTTCCAATTCAGTTCTAAACTGTTTCCGATTAGAAAGAACATGGGAGCCCTAATGACTGACAGGACACATGGCTTGTTGAGTCCCTTGACACTTTTGTGTAAAACTGTGTAGTTGAAAAAGGCTTAAGCTATGAAACAAAAGGAAATCTTTTGCAAAAGTCATAATGCATCGCCAATGTTAAGTATTTTTGTTGCAAAGTGAAAATCTACCAGAAACATTTTTGATTGAAAAACACGCATCAGTCTTTGAATGGTGGCAGTAGCTAAGATAAAGGTGCATTCCCATACCGGGAGTCGAACCCGGGCCACCTGGGTGAGAACCAGGAATCCTAACCGCTAGACCATAGGGAAAAGATGCGCTAACGTCTCAGTGACATTATGAAAAAAATAAGTTTTCTGCTATGCACAATAAACTTCTGCAGATCTGCAGGTGCAACTTGCTTCGTTAGCGCAGTAGGTAGTGCGTCAGTCTCGTAATCTGAAGGTTGTGAGTTTGAGCCTCACACGGGGCACTGTTCCCTCCTTTTCTCGAGAGATTTTGTCACCAACTTAGAACTTTTCCATTCAATTCTACAACGTTTTCCATTAGAAAGGAAATGGGAATCCAAATAACTTACAGGACCCATGAGTTGTTGAGTCTCTTGACACTTTGGTGTAAAAAGGGGTGGTTGAGAATGAGTTGAGCTACGAATCCAAATTGAATCTTGCGTGAAGGGTCAGAATGAAGTGCCAAAACGCGGGCGTTCAGCATTTTTGCCTGAAAAAAACAAATCCTACCTGAAATACGTTTGTTTTAAAAACACACGTCAGTCTTTGAATGTTGGCAACGGTGTAGAAAAGGATGCGTTTCCATACCGGGAGTCGAACCCAGGCCACCTGGGTGAAAACCAGGAATCCTAAGCGCTAGACCATACGGGAGAAGATGTACTGCCAGCTCACTTACAATATGAAAAAAAAGAGGTGTACTGCTTTGCACAAGCAACTTCCGCAGATTATTACATGCATCTTGCCTCGTTAGCGCAGCAGGTAGCGCGTCAGTCTCGTAATCTGAAGGTCGTGAGTTCGATTCTCACATGGGGCACTGGTACCTTGTTTCCGTAACTGATTTTGCCACTATCTTGGCTAGAGAGTCACAGCTCTTTTCCATTCAGTAACAAAACATCACCAATTGATGGAAGGGGAGCTCCAATGACAGACAGGGATAAAGGCTTGTTGAGTCCCTTAACACCCAGGAATTAAAAGTGAGAGATATGAATGGTTTGAGATATGACATCAAATAAGCTTTTGTGCAAATAAATATCCAAAAAATCTGGTGGTCTGCATTTTTGGCAGCAAAGTGCAGTTCCAACCTAAACTGATTCTGTCTGCAAGGCACGTGTCGGCTTTGGAATGTGGACACTAGTCCCAAAAAAAAGTCTCTCCCATAGCAGGAATTGAACCAGTCAACCAGGAATACTAACTAAGTCTTTCTCCACATGGTGTAAGCAGTACAGTAAACAGCAAGACAGGTGTAAAAAAAAAAAAAAAAAAAAAAGAGTGTTTTGCTTTGAATACAAAACATAAACATTACAAGAGCTAAAACACGCTACATGGTCAAGGTTTTTGGCACGTCAGTTGAATAATTTGAAGATCATGAGTTTTTTGCTCACAAGTGCCATCCTCCTTTTCTCAAGAGATTTTGTCACTAACTCTGAACTTTCCAATTCAGTTCTAAACTGTTTCCGATTAGAAAGAACATGGGAGCCCTAATGACTGACAGGACACATGGCTTGTTGAGTCCCTTGACACTTTTGTGTAAAACTGTGTAGTTGAAAAAGGCTTAAGCTATGAAACAAAAGGAAATCTTTTGCAAAAGTCATAATGCATCGCCAATGTTAAGTATTTTTGTTGCAAAGTGAAAATCTACCAGAAACATTTTTGATTGAAAAACACGCATCAGTCTTTGAATGGTGGCAGTAGCTAAGATAAAGGTGCATTCCCATACCGGGAGTCGAACCCGGGCCACCTGGGTGAGAACCAGGAATCCTAACCGCTAGACCATATGGGAAAAGATGCGCTAACGTCTCAGTGACATTATGAAAAAAATAAGTTTTCTGCTATGCACAATAAACTTCTGCAGATCTGTAGGTGCAACTTGCTTCGTTAGCGCAGTAGGTAGTGCGTCAGTCTCGTAATCTGAAGGTTGTGAGTTTGAGCCTCACACGGGGCACTGTTCCCTCCTTTTCTCGAGAGATTTTGTCACCAACTTAGAACTTTTCCATTCAATTCTACAACGTTTTCCATTAGAAAGGAAATGGGAATCCAAATAACTTACAGGACCCATGAGTTGTTGAGTCTCTTGACACTTTGGTGTAAAAAGGGGTGGTTGAGAATGAGTTGAGCTACGAATCCAAATTGAATCTTGCGTGAAGGGTCAGAATGAAGTGCCAAAACGCGGGCGTTCAGCATTTTTGCCTGAAAAAAACAAATCCTACCTGAAATACGTTTGTTTTAAAAACACACGTCAGTCTTTGAATGTTGGCAACGGTGTAGAAAAGGATGCGTTTCCATACCGGGAGTCGAACCCAGGCCACCTGGGTGAAAACCAGGAATCCTAAGCGCTAGACCATACGGGAGAAGATGTACTGCCAGCTCACTTACAATATGAAAAAAAAGAGGTGTACTGCTTTGCACAAGCAACTTCCGCAGATTATTACATGCATCTTGCCTCGTTAGCGCAGCAGGTAGCGCGTCAGTCTCGTAATCTGAAGGTCGTGAGTTCGATTCTCACATGGGGCACTGGTACCTTGTTTCCGTAACTGATTTTGCCACTATCTTGGCTAGAGAGTCACAGCTCTTTTCCATTCAGTAACAAAACATCACCAATTGATGGAAGGGGAGCTCCAATGACAGACAGGGATAAAGGCTTGTTGAGTCCCTTAACACCCAGGAATTAAAAGTGAGAGATATGAATGGTTTGAGATATGACATCAAATAAGCTTTTGTGCAAATAAATATCCAAAAAATCTGGTGGTCTGCATTTTTGGCAGCAAAGTGCAGTTCCAACCTAAACTGATTCTGTCTGCAAGGCACGTGTCGGCTTTGGAATGTGGACACTAGTCCCAAAAAAAAGTCTCTCCCATAGCAGGAATTGAACCAGTCAACCAGGAATACTAACTAAGTCTTTCTCCACATGGTGTAAGCAGTACAGTAAACAGCAAGACAGGTGTAAAAAAAAAAAAAAAAAAAAAAGAGTGTTTTGCTTTGAATACAAAACATAAACATTACAAGAGCTAAAACACGCTACATGGTCAAGGTTTTTGGCACGTCAGTTGAATAATTTGAAGATCATGAGTTTTTTGCTCACAAGTGCCATCCTCCTTTTCTCAAGAGATTTTGTCACTAACTCTGAACTTTCCAATTCAGTTCTAAACTGTTTCCGATTAGAAAGAACATGGGAGCCCTAATGACTGACAGGACACATGGCTTGTTGAGTCCCTTGACACTTTTGTGTAAAACTGTGTAGTTGAAAAAGGCTTAAGCTATGAAACAAAAGGAAATCTTTTGCAAAAGTCATAATGCATCGCCAATGTTAAGTATTTTTGTTGCAAAGTGAAAATCTACCAGAAACATTTTTGATTGAAAAACACGCATCAGTCTTTGAATGGTGGCAGTAGCTAAGATAAAGGTGCATTCCCATACCGGGAGTCGAACCCGGGCCACCTGGGTGAGAACCAGGAATCCTAACCGCTAGACCATATGGGAAAAGATGCGCTAACGTCTCAGTGACATTATGAAAAAAATAAGTTTTCTGCTATGCACAATAAACTTCTGCAGATCTGCAGGTGCAACTTGCTTCGTTAGCGCAGTAGGTAGTGCGTCAGTCTCGTAATCTGAAGGTTGTGAGTTTGAGCCTCACACGGGGCACTGTTCCCTCCTTTTCTCGAGAGATTTTGTCACCAACTTAGAACTTTTCCATTCAATTCTACAACGTTTTCCATTAGAAAGGAAATGGGAATCCAAATAACTTACAGGACCCATGAGTTGTTGAGTCTCTTGACACTTTGGTGTAAAAAGGGGTGGTTGAGAATGAGTTGAGCTACGAATCCAAATTGAATCTTGCGTGAAGGGTCAGAATGAAGTGCCAAAACGCGGGCGTTCAGCATTTTTGCCTGAAAAAAACAAATCCTACCTGAAATACGTTTGTTTTAAAAACACACGTCAGTCTTTGAATGTTGGCAACGGTGTAGAAAAGGATGCGTTTCCATACCGGGAGTCGAACCCAGGCCACCTGGGTGAAAACCAGGAATCCTAAGCGCTAGACCATACGGGAGAAGATGTACTGCCAGCTCACTTACAATATGAAAAAAAAGAGGTGTACTGCTTTGCACAAGCAACTTCCGCAGATTATTACATGCATCTTGCCTCGTTAGCGCAGCAGGTAGCGCGTCAGTCTCGTAATCTGAAGGTCGTGAGTTCGATTCTCACATGGGGCACTGGTACCTTGTTTCCGTAACTGATTTTGCCACTATCTTGGCTAGAGAGTCACAGCTCTTTTCCATTCAGTAACAAAACATCACCAATTGATGGAAGGGGAGCTCCAATGACAGACAGGGATAAAGGCTTGTTGAGTCCCTTAACACCCAGGAATTAAAAGTGAGAGATATGAATGGTTTGAGATATGACATCAAATAAGCTTTTGTGCAAATAAATATCCAAAAAATCTGGTGGTCTGCATTTTTGGCAGCAAAGTGCAGTTCCAACCTAAACTGATTCTGTCTGCAAGGCACGTGTCGGCTTTGGAATGTGGACACTAGTCCCAAAAAAAAGTCTCTCCCATAGCAGGAATTGAACCAGTCAACCAGGAATACTAACTAAGTCTTTCTCCACATGGTGTAAGCAGTACAGTAAACAGCAAGACAGGTGTAAAAAAAAAAAAAAAAAAAAAAGAGTGTTTTGCTTTGAATACAAAACATAAACATTACAAGAGCTAAAACACGCTACATGGTCAAGGTTTTTGGCACGTCAGTTGAATAATTTGAAGATCATGAGTTTTTTGCTCACAAGTGCCATCCTCCTTTTCTCAAGAGATTTTGTCACTAACTCTGAACTTTCCAATTCAGTTCTAAACTGTTTCCGATTAGAAAGAACATGGGAGCCCTAATGACTGACAGGACACATGGCTTGTTGAGTCCCTTGACACTTTTGTGTAAAACTGTGTAGTTGAAAAAGGCTTAAGCTATGAAACAAAAGGAAATCTTTTGCAAAAGTCATAATGCATCGCCAATGTTAAGTATTTTTGTTGCAAAGTGAAAATCTACCAGAAACATTTTTGATTGAAAAACACGCATCAGTCTTTGAATGGTGGCAGTAGCTAAGATAAAGGTGCATTCCCATACCGGGAGTCGAACCCGGGCCACCTGGGTGAGAACCAGGAATCCTAACCGCTAGACCATATGGGAAAAGATGCGCTAACGTCTCAGTGACATTATGAAAAAAATAAGTTTTCTGCTATGCACAATAAACTTCTGCAGATCTGTAGGTGCAACTTGCTTCGTTAGCGCAGTAGGTAGTGCGTCAGTCTCGTAATCTGAAGGTTGTGAGTTTGAGCCTCACACGGGGCACTGTTCCCTCCTTTTCTCGAGAGATTTTGTCACCAACTTAGAACTTTTCCATTCAATTCTACAACGTTTTCCATTAGAAAGGAAATGGGAATCCAAATAACTTACAGGACCCATGAGTTGTTGAGTCTCTTGACACTTTGGTGTAAAAAGGGGTGGTTGAGAATGAGTTGAGCTACGAATCCAAATTGAATCTTGCGTGAAGGGTCAGAATGAAGTGCCAAAACGCGGGCGTTCAGCATTTTTGCCTGAAAAAAACAAATCCTACCTGAAATACGTTTGTTTTAAAAACACACGTCAGTCTTTGAATGTTGGCAACGGTGTAGAAAAGGATACGTTTCCATACCGGGAGTCGAACCCAGGCCACCTGGGTGAAAACCAGGAATCCTAAGCGCTAGACCATACGGGAGAAGATGTACTGCCAGCTCACTTACAATATGAAAAAAAAGAGGTGTACTGCTTTGCACAAGCAACTTCCGCAGATTATTACATGCATCTTGCCTCGTTAGCGCAGCAGGTAGCGCGTCAGTCTCGTAATCTGAAGGTCGTGAGTTCGATTCTCACATGGGGCACTGGTACCTTGTTTCCGTAACTGATTTTGCCACTATCTTGGCTAGAGAGTCACAGCTCTTTTCCATTCAGTAACAAAACATCACCAATTGATGGAAGGGGAGCTCCAATGACAGACAGGGATAAAGGCTTGTTGAGTCCCTTAACACCCAGGAATTAAAAGTGAGAGATATGAATGGTTTGAGATATGACATCAAATAAGCTTTTGTGCAAATAAATATCCAAAAAATCTGGTGGTCTGCATTTTTGGCAGCAAAGTGCAGTTCCAACCTAAACTGATTCTGTCTGCAAGGCACGTGTCGGCTTTGGAATGTGGACACTAGTCCCAAAAAAAAGTCTCTCCCATAGCAGGAATTGAACCAGTCAACCAGGAATACTAACTAAGTCTTTCTCCACATGGTGTAAGCAGTACAGTAAACAGCAAGACAGGTGTAAAAAAAAAAAAAAAAAAAAGAGTGTTTTGCTTTGAATACAAAACATAAACATTACAAGAGCTAAAACACGCTACATGGTCAAGGTTTTTGGCACGTCAGTTGAATAATTTGAAGATCATGAGTTTTTTGCTCACAAGTGCCATCCTCCTTTTCTCAAGAGATTTTGTCACTAACTCTGAACTTTCCAATTCAGTTCTAAACTGTTTCCGATTAGAAAGAACATGGGAGCCCTAATGACTGACAGGACACATGGCTTGTTGAGTCCCTTGACACTTTTGTGTAAAACTGTGTAGTTGAAAAAGGCTTAAGCTATGAAACAAAAGGAAATCTTTTGCAAAAGTCATAATGCATCGCCAATGTTAAGTATTTTTGTTGCAAAGTGAAAATCTACCAGAAACATTTTTGATTGAAAAACACGCATCAGTCTTTGAATGGTGGCAGTAGCTAAGATAAAGGTGCATTCCCATACCGGGAGTCGAACCCGGGCCACCTGGGTGAGAACCAGGAATCCTAACCGCTAGACCATATGGGAAAAGATGCGCTAACGTCTCAGTGACATTATGAAAAAAATAAGTTTTCTGCTATGCACAATAAACTTCTGCAGATCTGTAGGTGCAACTTGCTTCGTTAGCGCAGTAGGTAGTGCGTCAGTCTCGTAATCTGAAGGTTGTGAGTTTGAGCCTCACACGGGGCACTGTTCCCTCCTTTTCTCGAGAGATTTTGTCACCAACTTAGAACTTTTCCATTCAATTCTACAACGTTTTCCATTAGAAAGGAAATGGGAATCCAAATAACTTACAGGACCCATGAGTTGTTGAGTCTCTTGACACTTTGGTGTAAAAAGGGGTGGTTGAGAATGAGTTGAGCTACGAATCCAAATTGAATCTTGCGTGAAGGGTCAGAATGAAGTGCCAAAACGCGGGCGTTCAGCATTTTTGCCTGAAAAAAACAAATCCTACCTGAAATACGTTTGTTTTAAAAACACACGTCAGTCTTTGAATGTTGGCAACGGTGTAGAAAAGGATGCGTTTCCATACCGGGAGTCGAACCCAGGCCACCTGGGTGAAAACCAGGAATCCTAAGCGCTAGACCATACGGGAGAAGATGTACTGCCAGCTCACTTACAATATGAAAAAAAAGAGGTGTACTGCTTTGCACAAGCAACTTCCGCAGATTATTACATGCATCTTGCCTCGTTAGCGCAGCAGGTAGCGCGTCAGTCTCGTAATCTGAAGGTCGTGAGTTCGATTCTCACATGGGGCACTGGTACCTTGTTTCCGTAACTGATTTTGCCACTATCTTGGCTAGAGAGTCACAGCTCTTTTCCATTCAGTAACAAAACATCACCAATTGATGGAAGGGGAGCTCCAATGACAGACAGGGATAAAGGCTTGTTGAGTCCCTTAACACCCAGGAATTAAAAGTGAGAGATATGAATGGTTTGAGATATGACATCAAATAAGCTTTTGTGCAAATAAATATCCAAAAAATCTGGTGGTCTGCATTTTTGGCAGCAAAGTGCAGTTCCAACCTAAACTGATTCTGTCTGCAAGGCACGTGTCGGCTTTGGAATGTGGACACTAGTCCCAAAAAAAAGTCTCTCCCATAGCAGGAATTGAACCAGTCAACCAGGAATACTAACTAAGTCTTTCTCCACATGGTGTAAGCAGTACAGTAAACAGCAAGACAGGTGTAAAAAAAAAAAAAAAAAAAAAGAGTGTTTTGCTTTGAATACAAAACATAAACATTACAAGAGCTAAAACACGCTACATGGTCAAGGTTTTTGGCACGTCAGTTGAATAATTTGAAGATCATGAGTTTTTTGCTCACAAGTGCCATCCTCCTTTTCTCAAGAGATTTTGTCACTAACTCTGAACTTTCCAATTCAGTTCTAAACTGTTTCCGATTAGAAAGAACATGGGAGCCCTAATGACTGACAGGACACATGGCTTGTTGAGTCCCTTGACACTTTTGTGTAAAACTGTGTAGTTGAAAAAGGCTTAAGCTATGAAACAAAAGGAAATCTTTTGCAAAAGTCATAATGCATCGCCAATGTTAAGTATTTTTGTTGCAAAGTGAAAATCTACCAGAAACATTTTTGATTGAAAAACACGCATCAGTCTTTGAATGGTGGCAGTAGCTAAGATAAAGGTGCATTCCCATACCGGGAGTCGAACCCGGGCCACCTGGGTGAGAACCAGGAATCCTAACCGCTAGACCATATGGGAAAAGATGCGCTAACGTCTCAGTGACATTATGAAAAAAATAAGTTTTCTGCTATGCACAATAAACTTCTGCAGATCTGTAGGTGCAACTTGCTTCGTTAGCGCAGTAGGTAGTGCGTCAGTCTCGTAATCTGAAGGTTGTGAGTTTGAGCCTCACACGGGGCACTGTTCCCTCCTTTTCTCGAGAGATTTTGTCACCAACTTAGAACTTTTCCATTCAATTCTACAACGTTTTCCATTAGAAAGGAAATGGGAATCCAAATAACTTACAGGACCCATGAGTTGTTGAGTCTCTTGACACTTTGGTGTAAAAAGGGGTGGTTGAGAATGAGTTGAGCTACGAATCCAAATTGAATCTTGCGTGAAGGGTCAGAATGAAGTGCCAAAACGCGGGCGTTCAGCATTTTTGCCTGAAAAAAACAAATCCTACCTGAAATACGTTTGTTTTAAAAACACACGTCAGTCTTTGAATGTTGGCAACGGTGTAGAAAAGGATGCGTTTCCATACCGGGAGTCGAACCCAGGCCACCTGGGTGAAAACCAGGAATCCTAAGCGCTAGACCATACGGGAGAAGATGTACTGCCAGCTCACTTACAATATGAAAAAAAAGAGGTGTACTGCTTTGCACAAGCAACTTCCGCAGATTATTACATGCATCTTGCCTCGTTAGCGCAGCAGGTAGCGCGTCAGTCTCGTAATCTGAAGGTCGTGAGTTCGATTCTCACATGGGGCACTGGTACCTTGTTTCCGTAACTGATTTTGCCACTATCTTGGCTAGAGAGTCACAGCTCTTTTCCATTCAGTAACAAAACATCACCAATTGATGGAAGGGGAGCTCCAATGACAGACAGGGATAAAGGCTTGTTGAGTCCCTTAACACCCAGGAATTAAAAGTGAGAGATATGAATGGTTTGAGATATGACATCAAATAAGCTTTTGTGCAAATAAATATCCAAAAAATCTGGTGGTCTGCATTTTTGGCAGCAAAGTGCAGTTCCAACCTAAACTGATTCTGTCTGCAAGGCACGTGTCGGCTTTGGAATGTGGACACTAGTCCCAAAAAAAAGTCTCTCCCATAGCAGGAATTGAACCAGTCAACCAGGAATACTAACTAAGTCTTTCTCCACATGGTGTAAGCAGTACAGTAAACAGCAAGACAGGTGTAAAAAAAAAAAAAAAAAAAAAGAGTGTTTTGCTTTGAATACAAAACATAAACATTACAAGAGCTAAAACACGCTACATGGTCAAGGTTTTTGGCACGTCAGTTGAATAATTTGAAGATCATGAGTTTTTTGCTCACAAGTGCCATCCTCCTTTTCTCAAGAGATTTTGTCACTAACTCTGAACTTTCCAATTCAGTTCTAAACTGTTTCCGATTAGAAAGAACATGGGAGCCCTAATGACTGACAGGACACATGGCTTGTTGAGTCCCTTGACACTTTTGTGTAAAACTGTGTAGTTGAAAAAGGCTTAAGCTATGAAACAAAAGGAAATCTTTTGCAAAAGTCATAATGCATCGCCAATGTTAAGTATTTTTGTTGCAAAGTGAAAATCTACCAGAAACATTTTTGATTGAAAAACACGCATCAGTCTTTGAATGGTGGCAGTAGCTAAGATAAAGGTGCATTCCCATACCGGGAGTCGAACCCGGGCCACCTGGGTGAGAACCAGGAATCCTAACCGCTAGACCATATGGGAAAAGATGCGCTAACGTCTCAGTGACATTATGAAAAAAATAAGTTTTCTGCTATGCACAATAAACTTCTGCAGATCTGTAGGTGCAACTTGCTTCGTTAGCGCAGTAGGTAGTGCGTCAGTCTCGTAATCTGAAGGTTGTGAGTTTGAGCCTCACACGGGGCACTGTTCCCTCCTTTTCTCGAGAGATTTTGTCACCAACTTAGAACTTTTCCATTCAATTCTACAACGTTTTCCATTAGAAAGGAAATGGGAATCCAAATAACTTACAGGACCCATGAGTTGTTGAGTCTCTTGACACTTTGGTGTAAAAAGGGGTGGTTGAGAATGAGTTGAGCTACGAATCCAAATTGAATCTTGCGTGAAGGGTCAGAATGAAGTGCCAAAACGCGGGCGTTCAGCATTTTTGCCTGAAAAAAACAAATCCTACCTGAAATACGTTTGTTTTAAAAACACACGTCAGTCTTTGAATGTTGGCAACGGTGTAGAAAAGGATGCGTTTCCATACCGGGAGTCGAACCCAGGCCACCTGGGTGAAAACCAGGAATCCTAAGCGCTAGACCATACGGGAGAAGATGTACTGCCAGCTCACTTACAATATGAAAAAAAAGAGGTGTACTGCTTTGCACAAGCAACTTCCGCAGATTATTACATGCATCTTGCCTCGTTAGCGCAGCAGGTAGCGCGTCAGTCTCGTAATCTGAAGGTCGTGAGTTCGATTCTCACATGGGGCACTGGTACCTTGTTTCCGTAACTGATTTTGCCACTATCTTGGCTAGAGAGTCACAGCTCTTTTCCATTCAGTAACAAAACATCACCAATTGATGGAAGGGGAGCTCCAATGACAGACAGGGATAAAGGCTTGTTGAGTCCCTTAACACCCAGGAATTAAAAGTGAGAGATATGAATGGTTTGAGATATGACATCAAATAAGCTTTTGTGCAAATAAATATCCAAAAAATCTGGTGGTCTGCATTTTTGGCAGCAAAGTGCAGTTCCAACCTAAACTGATTCTGTCTGCAAGGCACGTGTCGGCTTTGGAATGTGGACACTAGTCCCAAAAAAAAGTCTCTCCCATAGCAGGAATTGAACCAGTCAACCAGGAATACTAACTAAGTCTTTCTCCACATGGTGTAAGCAGTACAGTAAACAGCAAGACAGGTGTAAAAAAAAAAAAAAAAAAAAAAGAGTGTTTTGCTTTGAATACAAAACATAAACATTACAAGAGCTAAAACACGCTACATGGTCAAGGTTTTTGGCACGTCAGTTGAATAATTTGAAGATCATGAGTTTTTTGCTCACAAGTGCCATCCTCCTTTTCTCAAGAGATTTTGTCACTAACTCTGAACTTTCCAATTCAGTTCTAAACTGTTTCCGATTAGAAAGAACATGGGAGCCCTAATGACTGACAGGACACATGGCTTGTTGAGTCCCTTGACACTTTTGTGTAAAACTGTGTAGTTGAAAAAGGCTTAAGCTATGAAACAAAAGGAAATCTTTTGCAAAAGTCATAATGCATCGCCAATGTTAAGTATTTTTGTTGCAAAGTGAAAATCTACCAGAAACATTTTTGATTGAAAAACACGCATCAGTCTTTGAATGGTGGCAGTAGCTAAGATAAAGGTGCATTCCCATACCGGGAGTCGAACCCGGGCCACCTGGGTGAGAACCAGGAATCCTAACCGCTAGACCATATGGGAAAAGATGCGCTAACGTCTCAGTGACATTATGAAAAAAATAAGTTTTCTGCTATGCACAATAAACTTCTGCAGATCTGCAGGTGCAACTTGCTTCGTTAGCGCAGTAGGTAGTGCGTCAGTCTCGTAATCTGAAGGTTGTGAGTTTGAGCCTCACACGGGGCACTGTTCCCTCCTTTTCTCGAGAGATTTTGTCACCAACTTAGAACTTTTCCATTCAATTCTACAACGTTTTCCATTAGAAAGGAAATGGGAATCCAAATAACTTACAGGACCCATGAGTTGTTGAGTCTCTTGACACTTTGGTGTAAAAAGGGGTGGTTGAGAATGAGTTGAGCTACGAATCCAAATTGAATCTTGCGTGAAGGGTCAGAATGAAGTGCCAAAACGCGGGCGTTCAGCATTTTTGCCTGAAAAAAACAAATCCTACCTGAAATACGTTTGTTTTAAAAACACACGTCAGTCTTTGAATGTTGGCAACGGTGTAGAAAAGGATGCGTTTCCATACCGGGAGTCGAACCCAGGCCACCTGGGTGAAAACCAGGAATCCTAAGCGCTAGACCATACGGGAGAAGATGTACTGCCAGCTCACTTACAATATGAAAAAAAAGAGGTGTACTGCTTTGCACAAGCAACTTCCGCAGATTATTACATGCATCTTGCCTCGTTAGCGCAGCAGGTAGCGCGTCAGTCTCGTAATCTGAAGGTCGTGAGTTCGATTCTCACATGGGGCACTGGTACCTTGTTTCCGTAACTGATTTTGCCACTATCTTGGCTAGAGAGTCACAGCTCTTTTCCATTCAGTAACAAAACATCACCAATTGATGGAAGGGGAGCTCCAATGACAGACAGGGATAAAGGCTTGTTGAGTCCCTTAACACCCAGGAATTAAAAGTGAGAGATATGAATGGTTTGAGATATGACATCAAATAAGCTTTTGTGCAAATAAATATCCAAAAAATCTGGTGGTCTGCATTTTTGGCAGCAAAGTGCAGTTCCAACCTAAACTGATTCTGTCTGCAAGGCACGTGTCGGCTTTGGAATGTGGACACTAGTCCCAAAAAAAAGTCTCTCCCATAGCAGGAATTGAACCAGTCAACCAGGAATACTAACTAAGTCTTTCTCCACATGGTGTAAGCAGTACAGTAAACAGCAAGACAGGTGTAAAAAAAAAAAAAAAAAAAAAAGAGTGTTTTGCTTTGAATACAAAACATAAACATTACAAGAGCTAAAACACGCTACATGGTCAAGGTTTTTGGCACGTCAGTTGAATAATTTGAAGATCATGAGTTTTTTGCTCACAAGTGCCATCCTCCTTTTCTCAAGAGATTTTGTCACTAACTCTGAACTTTCCAATTCAGTTCTAAACTGTTTCCGATTAGAAAGAACATGGGAGCCCTAATGACTGACAGGACACATGGCTTGTTGAGTCCCTTGACACTTTTGTGTAAAACTGTGTAGTTGAAAAAGGCTTAAGCTATGAAACAAAAGGAAATCTTTTGCAAAAGTCATAATGCATCGCCAATGTTAAGTATTTTTGTTGCAAAGTGAAAATCTACCAGAAACATTTTTGATTGAAAAACACGCATCAGTCTTTGAATGGTGGCAGTAGCTAAGATAAAGGTGCATTCCCATACCGGGAGTCGAACCCGGGCCACCTGGGTGAGAACCAGGAATCCTAACCGCTAGACCATATGGGAAAAGATGCGCTAACGTCTCAGTGACATTATGAAAAAAATAAGTTTTCTGCTATGCACAATAAACTTCTGCAGATCTGCAGGTGCAACTTGCTTCGTTAGCGCAGTAGGTAGTGCGTCAGTCTCGTAATCTGAAGGTTGTGAGTTTGAGCCTCACACGGGGCACTGTTCCCTCCTTTTCTCGAGAGATTTTGTCACCAACTTAGAACTTTTCCATTCAATTCTACAACGTTTTCCATTAGAAAGGAAATGGGAATCCAAATAACTTACAGGACCCATGAGTTGTTGAGTCTCTTGACACTTTGGTGTAAAAAGGGGTGGTTGAGAATGAGTTGAGCTACGAATCCAAATTGAATCTTGCGTGAAGGGTCAGAATGAAGTGCCAAAACGCGGGCGTTCAGCATTTTTGCCTGAAAAAAACAAATCCTACCTGAAATACGTTTGTTTTAAAAACACACGTCAGTCTTTGAATGTTGGCAACGGTGTAGAAAAGGATGCGTTTCCATACCGGGAGTCGAACCCAGGCCACCTGGGTGAAAACCAGGAATCCTAAGCGCTAGACCATACGGGAGAAGATGTACTGCCAGCTCACTTACAATATGAAAAAAAAGAGGTGTACTGCTTTGCACAAGCAACTTCCGCAGATTATTACATGCATCTTGCCTCGTTAGCGCAGCAGGTAGCGCGTCAGTCTCGTAATCTGAAGGTCGTGAGTTCGATTCTCACATGGGGCACTGGTACCTTGTTTCCGTAACTGATTTTGCCACTATCTTGGCTAGAGAGTCACAGCTCTTTTCCATTCAGTAACAAAACATCACCAATTGATGGAAGGGGAGCTCCAATGACAGACAGGGATAAAGGCTTGTTGAGTCCCTTAACACCCAGGAATTAAAAGTGAGAGATATGAATGGTTTGAGATATGACATCAAATAAGCTTTTGTGCAAATAAATATCCAAAAAATCTGGTGGTCTGCATTTTTGGCAGCAAAGTGCAGTTCCAACCTAAACTGATTCTGTCTGCAAGGCACGTGTCGGCTTTGGAATGTGGACACTAGTCCCAAAAAAAAGTCTCTCCCATAGCAGGAATTGAACCAGTCAACCAGGAATACTAACTAAGTCTTTCTCCACATGGTGTAAGCAGTACAGTAAACAGCAAGACAGGTGTAAAAAAAAAAAAAAAAAAAAAAGAGTGTTTTGCTTTGAATACAAAACATAAACATTACAAGAGCTAAAACACGCTACATGGTCAAGGTTTTTGGCACGTCAGTTGAATAATTTGAAGATCATGAGTTTTTTGCTCACAAGTGCCATCCTCCTTTTCTCAAGAGATTTTGTCACTAACTCTGAACTTTCCAATTCAGTTCTAAACTGTTTCCGATTAGAAAGAACATGGGAGCCCTAATGACTGACAGGACACATGGCTTGTTGAGTCCCTTGACACTTTTGTGTAAAACTGTGTAGTTGAAAAAGGCTTAAGCTATGAAACAAAAGGAAATCTTTTGCAAAAGTCATAATGCATCGCCAATGTTAAGTATTTTTGTTGCAAAGTGAAAATCTACCAGAAACATTTTTGATTGAAAAACACGCATCAGTCTTTGAATGGTGGCAGTAGCTAAGATAAAGGTGCATTCCCATACCGGGAGTCGAACCCGGGCCACCTGGGTGAGAACCAGGAATCCTAACCGCTAGACCATATGGGAAAAGATGCGCTAACGTCTCAGTGACATTATGAAAAAAATAAGTTTTCTGCTATGCACAATAAACTTCTGCAGATCTGTAGGTGCAACTTGCTTCGTTAGCGCAGTAGGTAGTGCGTCAGTCTCGTAATCTGAAGGTTGTGAGTTTGAGCCTCACACGGGGCACTGTTCCCTCCTTTTCTCGAGAGATTTTGTCACCAACTTAGAACTTTTCCATTCAATTCTACAACGTTTTCCATTAGAAAGGAAATGGGAATCCAAATAACTTACAGGACCCATGAGTTGTTGAGTCTCTTGACACTTTGGTGTAAAAAGGGGTGGTTGAGAATGAGTTGAGCTACGAATCCAAATTGAATCTTGCGTGAAGGGTCAGAATGAAGTGCCAAAACGCGGGCGTTCAGCATTTTTGCCTGAAAAAAACAAATCCTACCTGAAATACGTTTGTTTTAAAAACACACGTCAGTCTTTGAATGTTGGCAACGGTGTAGAAAAGGATGCGTTTCCATACCGGGAGTCGAACCCAGGCCACCTGGGTGAAAACCAGGAATCCTAAGCGCTAGACCATACGGGAGAAGATGTACTGCCAGCTCACTTACAATATGAAAAAAAAGAGGTGTACTGCTTTGCACAAGCAACTTCCGCAGATTATTACATGCATCTTGCCTCGTTAGCGCAGCAGGTAGCGCGTCAGTCTCGTAATCTGAAGGTCGTGAGTTCGATTCTCACATGGGGCACTGGTACCTTGTTTCCGTAACTGATTTTGCCACTATCTTGGCTAGAGAGTCACAGCTCTTTTCCATTCAGTAACAAAACATCACCAATTGATGGAAGGGGAGCTCCAATGACAGACAGGGATAAAGGCTTGTTGAGTCCCTTAACACCCAGGAATTAAAAGTGAGAGATATGAATGGTTTGAGATATGACATCAAATAAGCTTTTGTGCAAATAAATATCCAAAAAATCTGGTGGTCTGCATTTTTGGCAGCAAAGTGCAGTTCCAACCTAAACTGATTCTGTCTGCAAGGCACGTGTCGGCTTTGGAATGTGGACACTAGTCCCAAAAAAAAGTCTCTCCCATAGCAGGAATTGAACCAGTCAACCAGGAATACTAACTAAGTCTTTCTCCACATGGTGTAAGCAGTACAGTAAACAGCAAGACAGGTGTAAAAAAAAAAAAAAAAAAAAAAGAGTGTTTTGCTTTGAATACAAAACATAAACATTACAAGAGCTAAAACACGCTACATGGTCAAGGTTTTTGGCACGTCAGTTGAATAATTTGAAGATCATGAGTTTTTTGCTCACAAGTGCCATCCTCCTTTTCTCAAGAGATTTTGTCACTAACTCTGAACTTTCCAATTCAGTTCTAAACTGTTTCCGATTAGAAAGAACATGGGAGCCCTAATGACTGACAGGACACATGGCTTGTTGAGTCCCTTGACACTTTTGTGTAAAACTGTGTAGTTGAAAAAGGCTTAAGCTATGAAACAAAAGGAAATCTTTTGCAAAAGTCATAATGCATCGCCAATGTTAAGTATTTTTGTTGCAAAGTGAAAATCTACCAGAAACATTTTTGATTGAAAAACACGCATCAGTCTTTGAATGGTGGCAGTAGCTAAGATAAAGGTGCATTCCCATACCGGGAGTCGAACCCGGGCCACCTGGGTGAGAACCAGGAATCCTAACCGCTAGACCATATGGGAAAAGATGCGCTAACGTCTCAGTGACATTATGAAAAAAATAAGTTTTCTGCTATGCACAATAAACTTCTGCAGATCTGTAGGTGCAACTTGCTTCGTTAGCGCAGTAGGTAGTGCGTCAGTCTCGTAATCTGAAGGTTGTGAGTTTGAGCCTCACACGGGGCACTGTTCCCTCCTTTTCTCGAGAGATTTTGTCACCAACTTAGAACTTTTCCATTCAATTCTACAACGTTTTCCATTAGAAAGGAAATGGGAATCCAAATAACTTACAGGACCCATGAGTTGTTGAGTCTCTTGACACTTTGGTGTAAAAAGGGGTGGTTGAGAATGAGTTGAGCTACGAATCCAAATTGAATCTTGCGTGAAGGGTCAGAATGAAGTGCCAAAACGCGGGCGTTCAGCATTTTTGCCTGAAAAAAACAAATCCTACCTGAAATACGTTTGTTTTAAAAACACACGTCAGTCTTTGAATGTTGGCAACGGTGTAGAAAAGGATGCGTTTCCATACCGGGAGTCGAACCCAGGCCACCTGGGTGAAAACCAGGAATCCTAAGCGCTAGACCATACGGGAGAAGATGTACTGCCAGCTCACTTACAATATGAAAAAAAAGAGGTGTACTGCTTTGCACAAGCAACTTCCGCAGATTATTACATGCATCTTGCCTCGTTAGCGCAGCAGGTAGCGCGTCAGTCTCGTAATCTGAAGGTCGTGAGTTCGATTCTCACATGGGGCACTGGTACCTTGTTTCCGTAACTGATTTTGCCACTATCTTGGCTAGAGAGTCACAGCTCTTTTCCATTCAGTAACAAAACATCACCAATTGATGGAAGGGGAGCTCCAATGACAGACAGGGATAAAGGCTTGTTGAGTCCCTTAACACCCAGGAATTAAAAGTGAGAGATATGAATGGTTTGAGATATGACATCAAATAAGCTTTTGTGCAAATAAATATCCAAAAAATCTGGTGGTCTGCATTTTTGGCAGCAAAGTGCAGTTCCAACCTAAACTGATTCTGTCTGCAAGGCACGTGTCGGCTTTGGAATGTGGACACTAGTCCCAAAAAAAAGTCTCTCCCATAGCAGGAATTGAACCAGTCAACCAGGAATACTAACTAAGTCTTTCTCCACATGGTGTAAGCAGTACAGTAAACAGCAAGACAGGTGTAAAAAAAAAAAAAAAAAAAAAAGAGTGTTTTGCTTTGAATACAAAACATAAACATTACAAGAGCTAAAACACGCTACATGGTCAAGGTTTTTGGCACGTCAGTTGAATAATTTGAAGATCATGAGTTTTTTGCTCACAAGTGCCATCCTCCTTTTCTCAAGAGATTTTGTCACTAACTCTGAACTTTCCAATTCAGTTCTAAACTGTTTCCGATTAGAAAGAACATGGGAGCCCTAATGACTGACAGGACACATGGCTTGTTGAGTCCCTTGACACTTTTGTGTAAAACTGTGTAGTTGAAAAAGGCTTAAGCTATGAAACAAAAGGAAATCTTTTGCAAAAGTCATAATGCATCGCCAATGTTAAGTATTTTTGTTGCAAAGTGAAAATCTACCAGAAACATTTTTGATTGAAAAACACGCATCAGTCTTTGAATGGTGGCAGTAGCTAAGATAAAGGTGCATTCCCATACCGGGAGTCGAACCCGGGCCACCTGGGTGAGAACCAGGAATCCTAACCGCTAGACCATATGGGAAAAGATGCGCTAACGTCTCAGTGACATTATGAAAAAAATAAGTTTTCTGCTATGCACAATAAACTTCTGCAGATCTGCAGGTGCAACTTGCTTCGTTAGCGCAGTAGGTAGTGCGTCAGTCTCGTAATCTGAAGGTTGTGAGTTTGAGCCTCACACGGGGCACTGTTCCCTCCTTTTCTCGAGAGATTTTGTCACCAACTTAGAACTTTTCCATTCAATTCTACAACGTTTTCCATTAGAAAGGAAATGGGAATCCAAATAACTTACAGGACCCATGAGTTGTTGAGTCTCTTGACACTTTGGTGTAAAAAGGGGTGGTTGAGAATGAGTTGAGCTACGAATCCAAATTGAATCTTGCGTGAAGGGTCAGAATGAAGTGCCAAAACGCGGGCGTTCAGCATTTTTGCCTGAAAAAAACAAATCCTACCTGAAATACGTTTGTTTTAAAAACACACGTCAGTCTTTGAATGTTGGCAACGGTGTAGAAAAGGATGCGTTTCCATACCGGGAGTCGAACCCAGGCCACCTGGGTGAAAACCAGGAATCCTAAGCGCTAGACCATACGGGAGAAGATGTACTGCCAGCTCACTTACAATATGAAAAAAAAGAGGTGTACTGCTTTGCACAAGCAACTTCCGCAGATTATTACATGCATCTTGCCTCGTTAGCGCAGCAGGTAGCGCGTCAGTCTCGTAATCTGAAGGTCGTGAGTTCGATTCTCACATGGGGCACTGGTACCTTGTTTCCGTAACTGATTTTGCCACTATCTTGGCTAGAGAGTCACAGCTCTTTTCCATTCAGTAACAAAACATCACCAATTGATGGAAGGGGAGCTCCAATGACAGACAGGGATAAAGGCTTGTTGAGTCCCTTAACACCCAGGAATTAAAAGTGAGAGATATGAATGGTTTGAGATATGACATCAAATAAGCTTTTGTGCAAATAAATATCCAAAAAATCTGGTGGTCTGCATTTTTGGCAGCAAAGTGCAGTTCCAACCTAAACTGATTCTGTCTGCAAGGCACGTGTCGGCTTTGGAATGTGGACACTAGTCCCAAAAAAAAGTCTCTCCCATAGCAGGAATTGAACCAGTCAACCAGGAATACTAACTAAGTCTTTCTCCACATGGTGTAAGCAGTACAGTAAACAGCAAGACAGGTGTAAAAAAAAAAAAAAAAAAAAAAAGAGTGTTTTGCTTTGAATACAAAACATAAACATTACAAGAGCTAAAACACGCTACATGGTCAAGGTTTTTGGCACGTCAGTTGAATAATTTGAAGATCATGAGTTTTTTGCTCACAAGTGCCATCCTCCTTTTCTCAAGAGATTTTGTCACTAACTCTGAACTTTCCAATTCAGTTCTAAACTGTTTCCGATTAGAAAGAACATGGGAGCCCTAATGACTGACAGGACACATGGCTTGTTGAGTCCCTTGACACTTTTGTGTAAAACTGTGTAGTTGAAAAAGGCTTAAGCTATGAAACAAAAGGAAATCTTTTGCAAAAGTCATAATGCATCGCCAATGTTAAGTATTTTTGTTGCAAAGTGAAAATCTACCAGAAACATTTTTGATTGAAAAACACGCATCAGTCTTTGAATGGTGGCAGTAGCTAAGATAAAGGTGCATTCCCATACCGGGAGTCGAACCCGGGCCACCTGGGTGAGAACCAGGAATCCTAACCGCTAGACCATATGGGAAAAGATGCGCTAACGTCTCAGTGACATTATGAAAAAAATAAGTTTTCTGCTATGCACAATAAACTTCTGCAGATCTGTAGGTGCAACTTGCTTCGTTAGCGCAGTAGGTAGTGCGTCAGTCTCGTAATCTGAAGGTTGTGAGTTTGAGCCTCACACGGGGCACTGTTCCCTCCTTTTCTCGAGAGATTTTGTCACCAACTTAGAACTTTTCCATTCAATTCTACAACGTTTTCCATTAGAAAGGAAATGGGAATCCAAATAACTTACAGGACCCATGAGTTGTTGAGTCTCTTGACACTTTGGTGTAAAAAGGGGTGGTTGAGAATGAGTTGAGCTACGAATCCAAATTGAATCTTGCGTGAAGGGTCAGAATGAAGTGCCAAAACGCGGGCGTTCAGCATTTTTGCCTGAAAAAAACAAATCCTACCTGAAATACGTTTGTTTTAAAAACACACGTCAGTCTTTGAATGTTGGCAACGGTG